>NW_010100837.1:14389-81400 GCF_000699245.1 Pterocles gutturalis
CCACACACACACACTGTGTGCACTCTGGACTGAAGGGGAAAGAGAGGACCTTGGAGCAGCAATATAGAAGAGGGTAGTGTCTGAATGATACAATAATTTCCTGGAGAAGAAAATATTCTCAGACATTCTGAAGAGGGGAAAGTTGCATCCAAAAGTCAAATGTGATTGAGTTGCAGGCCAGATCTCCTGTGTCTTGCAAGGTTTCACATGTGGGTGGATAGAGAAAGCTGCATCTCGGATCTTTTCCAAAAAGAAAAATGATATCTTTAGGATGCTCTCATGTCTAGATCTAATAGCTACGCTACAAGTCAAAGGTGAGACCAAGTATATGGTTACAAACTTGTGAAGCTAAACAGCTTTCAACTCTTTTCAAGGAGATGTTTGGAAAAAAATGATTAGCTAGATCTCAAACATGAAGATACGCAGCTGCAAATGCAGAGGGAAGGTTGATTCTGATGAGATGAGCATGTGAGGTGCCAACAGTGAATTGGTACCACATTGCTGTCTATTGAGCAGATGTTGGATATATCAATGCACCGTAGAATCATAGAATGGTTTGGGTTGGAAGGGACCTTAAAGTTAATCTAGTTCCAACCTGCCTGTCATGAACAGGGACACCTTCCACTAGACCAGGTTGCTCAAAGCCTCAAATATGCATGTTGAGTGGTGTAGAGCTGTAAGTTGGTCTGTTTTGCAGCGGGAGTGATGCAGGTGGGACTGGTAAGATGAGGAAAAGCCTGTGTATGTGGCAAGTGCAAACGGATAGAAGCAGAGGAAGTTTGTATGCTAGAAGAGATGATTTCTTCTTTTAGTGAACTTGGTTCCAAATGGTTCTGTTAAACAGACTGGTTTGAAAGGAATAGTTTTGGTAGAATGGAAAGGACTAAAGTTAGGTCAAAATACTGGAATACTGCAGTTCAAACCAAGGATTTACAGAAAGGGTGTCTACTAGAGAATATGGAAGGGCTATCAGAAAGACAAAATGGGAGCTAGGGATGGGTTTGCATTTGAAGGTGGTGGAGGCAGAGGAGTGTCAAATATATGTCATTGGCACAGAAGGGTAGGTTATTTTAATCCCAGAGGAAAGGATTGCTTCTAAAGAATGATTCAAGTTGCCTCTCTTGATTGAAGCATATTCAGGCAGAATAGTTTTCCATGCTTGAAGAGAAGTTTTTATGAATATTGTCCACTTTTTCTCAAGTTATCAAGGAAGTAAAAGGAGACAAACTGAAGAAATGAAAACTGAAGAACTGAAACTTACAAATGTCTGCATTGTGTTCATACTTGAAGTGAGACGAGGGAGAATTAGAGTAGGTGAAAAGTCAGTAGACTGAGATAAAAATGTGATGTGACCTTCAGTGTTTTTCCTGAAAGAAGTCTGAGTTATAGTAGGTTTGGAGGAGGAAGGAGTTGGATGGGAAGAATGAATCGTCCCAGATAAAAGAGAAACTCAGCTCGGACTGTACATGAGGTGAAATCAAATGCAAAGTAGGTTGAGTAAGGAAAATCATGGTCATGGAGTTCTCCTGCAACATGAGTAGGAATACAGAAAAGTGTTGGGAGTTTACAGGTTGAATGATTTAGGGCTGTAAGTTGGGCTACTTTGTGGTAGAGAGGGGTGCAAAGAATGAACAATATAGATACAAATGGAACTAAGATGTAGTTTTGAGAAGCAGACGCTGATACACTGAGGTGAACTGTCAGTGTGCCAATGAGAGTGGGGTGGACCACACAGGCAAAATATACATGTAACTGGGTGATTGTGACAAAGATGGAGTCAGTGGGAGTAGGAAAGTGCAGAGAGATAGGTGCAGAGGGTCTGGAGGAAGATACAGGGGATGCAAGCACTGTAAATATTAAACATGGGAAATGTGCAGGAAAACAGCAACCCAGTATGTTTTTCATGGGGGAAGAGTAAGGCAAACTGTTGAGCTAGGGGGCTGTGTGGGAGGACTGGAAGAGAAGGGAGAGAAGATTGCTTTTCTTGTTCTTGTACAGAATGAGACTAGCATAGGAATTTAGGGTAATTTAGGAAATATTAAAGGCAGGGCAAAGACACAGTTTGTATGGCAGTTTACTGTAAATCTTAGATATGCTGAAGAATTATATCAACTACAGGATTCCTGGTATCTGGTAGCTTAATTATTTTTTCTTTTTTTTCAGAATACTTGCTGAGATACCAAGGTTGTTATCTTGTGTAATGCTTAATTTCCTGAGAATATCCAGTACTGTTTTTAAAGGTGCTGGCTAACTATAGCTCTTTAAATTGAATACTTACAAGTAGTAGTATTGAGGTAGTAAAAGCAAGGATTAGCAAAAGTGGATTGCTCAAATGCGTGTTCAGAAGTGATCGTCATTTGGTAGGTGGAAGTTGTTATAAAATGTATAGGAAATTTCCAAGAACCTGGTCTGTGTCTTGGAACGGTAATTACAAATCAATGTAATATTTTTCTTGTGGCTGTCATATTTTTCATTCTTAGAGATCTCTGAAATGTTTTGTAGCTAGCTACTAGTAGCTGGGACAAAAGGTGACCGTAATTTAAAATACAATGTTTAACTTTGGGATTTTGATTTAACAAAAAGCCTTTCCACACACCATCATTACTATCCTCATGTTCAGCAAGATTTAAATTTCTGGAGACTAAAAGAGCCTGGAAGGAAAATAAATATTTTTTAAGATAATCATACATCAGTAATACAGTCCCCTAGAGTAGTATCTTTAAGTAATTTCCAAATTGGTACATGCTTGAACTAGTTGTTTTTGACTGCTGTGGCAGCAGGAACATGCTTTTGAAGTGTCGTGGGATGGTAGCAGCATGCTAACAGTAGCTAAAAAGGCAAATACATAGATTTGAGGTTAGAAGGTAAGTAATAGCAGGAATTTATTGTTGCCCCAGAAGAAGAATGTGCTGGCAGTTTCTGCTAACCAGAAGCAATGCGTGCTGACAGCTTCATTCTAGAGACTTAAGGCTTGCATCTGAGTCTTCAGAGAAAGCAGTATGTACTTGTCTAGAATTAAAGAAAAGCTTTGTTCTTGAACTGACTTAACAGTGACGGTGACCAGAAGAATGTAACTGGTTTCAGAAAACCAGCCTTTGTCTTGTCTGGACCAAGAGAATTTAAGGTCATCTTCTGTGTTTTTTAGAATGTGGTTTTGAATTTGTTGCTTTCCTTTAGAGTCTGGAAAGTCCTCTGGTGAAGACATGTTTTCCTGTGCAAGGATCATTCTTTCTATTTTTACTTTGACTCTGCCCCTCCACTCCCTTCTGCCCTGTGGCATCTGTCCTTTATAAAGGCTTCTCTGGTTCCTACATTGTTGCAGAGTCTTTTTCCTCCAAAAAAATACAGTTATTAATACAAGGACCCCAAAACGGAGTCCTTGGCGGAGAGGGACCTGGAGGTCCTGGTGGACAGCAGGATGACCATGAGCCAGCACTGTGCCCTCGTGGCCAAGAAGGCCAATGGCATCCTGGGGTGTATCAGAAGGGGGGTGGTCAGTAGGTCGAGAGAGGTTCTCCTCCCCCTCTACTCTGCCCTGGTGAGACCGCATCTGGAATATTGTGTCCAGTTCTGGGCCCCTCAGTTCAAGAGGGACAGAGAACTGCTGGAGAGAGTCCAGCACAGAGCCACAAAGATGATGAAGGGAATGGAGCATCTCCCTTATGAGGAAAGGCTGAGGGATCTCGGTCTCTTTAGCCTGGAAAAGAGGAGACTGAGGGGTGACCTAATCAATGTTTATAAATATGTAAAGGGTGAGTGTCAGGAGGATGGAGCCAGGCTCTTCTCTGTGACATCCAGTGATAGGACAAGGGGCAATGGGTTCAAGCTGGAACGTAGGAGGTTCCACTTGAATATGAGAAAAAACTTCTTCACGGTGAGGGTGACAGAGCACTGGAACAGGCTGCCCAGAGAGGTTGTGGAGTCTCCTTCTCTGGAGACATTCAAAGCCTTCCTGGGTGCGTTCCTGTGTGATCTGATCTAGATGTTCGTGGGGGATCTAGGTGTTCGGCAGGGGGATTGGACTAGATGATCTTTCGAGGTCCCTTCCAATCTCTAACATTCTGTGGTTCTGTGAAAACCTTGCACTTCTGACTTGGTGTTTGGTGGTGTGTGTGTGTGTGTGTTTGTGGTGTGGTTTTTTTTTTTGTTTTTTTTTTTTTTTTTTTTTTTTTAACTGAGACAGGAACTATTCCTAAGCCAACCCGGTAAAACATATTTTTGAAAGAATGGCTATCAATGAAAAAGCTAAATATACAAACACACAGAATAAATTTTCTATTTTTATCTAAAGTATGAGCAATCAATATATATGTAATACATGCAGAATAGTATGTATAATATATATAACAATATATTAATGATATAATGTATTAAGATAGATTGTGTACATATGATATATAAAATGTTGTATATGTGTGTATATATACAAAGGTTATGCTAGCAAAAAGGTGGCTTTACAGTGGGCTGCTTGTTGTATTGCCAGCATAGCTGCTGGTACAAGCACAAGCCGTGTTTCAATGTGTCTGCACTTGGTACAAGCTACGACGTTTTAGGTTGACTTACAGCGCCTAAAAGCATGGAGGAGGGAAGAAAAACCTTTTCTGTTGGCAATAGGCCTTACGTGGATGCAGCTACACCAGTGGAGTGCTAATGCACCTTGAGGAGAAGATGTTGCTGAACTGGAAGAATTTCGTCTGCTAGCAATATCCTGCGTTTTTGCTGCAGGGTTCTGCCAGTGTGGGATGATCTGCGCAGACTCCACAGCATCCCTAGTCTGCTAGTGCAGATCTGCTCTCGTGAAAGTGCCAGTCATGCTGGCAGTACTATATAGTTGTTTTCTCTGTGTCAATGAGATGTTAAAAATCTTACCATTTAACAATTATCACTAAACTTTTTGTAAATAGTTAATTGCTGATCACTTTAATGGTAAAACAGCTGATTGCTTCTTTACTGTGTGTGGTGAAAAAATCGTTTGGGTGTGGTCACCCACATCTGTCCTTACTGCTTACAAGAGAGATTTTTTTGAAGAGCTCTGAAGTGTAGTATATCTTTATCTTTCTAACTCTGTCTGGGCTTGCCATCCAAAATGCCAGAAGGGCAGAGAAACATAGCTGTTTAAAGTGAGACAGAAAGGCACAGCAAAGATAAGAGTTGCTGCTCAGCATAGCGCCAAGGAAAAGAGTGCTGCTTTCTCCCTTGCAGTCTATATGTCTGCAATCTGTAACGGTGATGTGAGAACTAATCAATGGTTAATAAGCTGCCCTTGGAAACTATTTTTATATTTGCTATTTCCATTATATTAAGGACCATTTAAGACTTCTCAATTCTGTAAGTGTAAAACTAACTACAGTATTAAAATTTTAAAATGGGATCTCATGATTCAACAAAAGTACTGTGTGTGTACTTGTAGGTAGGCTGGTACTGGCTATGTAATTCAAATTGATATCAAGCCAAGCCTTTCTTGTTTTCCTTGTTTAAAAAAAATCCTTATAAATACAGAACTTGTTTTGAAATACAACCTAAAGAGTATATTTGGTCTTTATGTCTTATATAAGGCTTTTAAGGAGCTCTCAAAAATTTTCCTCTTGTAGTAATGGAAAAATTAATTAAGAGTTTTGCTAGGTAGATGCAGGCTTTGTCATGACTGTTTTGACCCTGGTTGGCTGTCTCAGCTGCCTTCTGTGGGCTCACGTACACGTACTTCTGTGTGGCTCACGTACACCAGTGGTTTGCTGGCCCCACATTAGAATCTGTTCTCTTCATGCATTGCAATTTTTCTATGGAATCATTTTTTCTCTTGAACTACACTGTCAATCAATAAATACATATTTTTGTTTCAGATAAATTAGTGTGTCAGCTTCATGACTGTGACTAGTTTTTATTTTTTTCTTTAGATAGAGAAAACCTTTTAGCCTTATAGAGCAAGTATGTGGGGAATTATGCTTGTGTTTATGCTGACTTTCCTTACTTGAGCAAGATTAAAGAAGTAGTTTAGTCTCTAATGCAAGGAGGAAAAAAAACACCAGACTCTAGAGCTGGTCAGGTTTAGTATTCTGTGGTAAAACTGTCTAGCATAAATCTGTAGAAGAAATACATTTTACAGTGAAACTGGTAAAAGTGTAGTGAGAGCACCAGTGCATGAAGTGGTCCTTTTAATTTTCATGAGCCAGCTGAAATCAGCATTGCTTTTCCTGTTTGCAGTTTCCTGAAGAACAAAGAGGAGACAAGACTTGATTCCTAAAGGAGGATCCCATAGTAGAGGCCTGAAAGTGATTTCTGAAAAGGAGGGAAGAATCAAGTGACCGAGTAGAACAGCAGTTGAGAAAAGAAAACAGATAAAATACACTAATTGAGAACCATAAACTTCATGTGGTTTTGGAGTAGCTTCCTAGAGTACTTTGGACATGCTGAAGTTCTTGTATCTGATTTTTTTTTTTTTTATTTTTAATAGATAATGTGGAAGAAGAGCTTAGTTTGTTAGTGTTACAATTGCTGTATCAGCAGTGCAGTGAAATACACCTTCTCAGCCTTATTTTGGTTACTTTAGAGATGAGTTAATTTGTGAGAAAAGGGCTGCCTGGGGAGTCTGTAGCGGGGGGGAAGCTGGCTTTATCCCATTATAGCATAGGTTTTCTGGTTTATGAGGCAATTTATGCAGCCACTTACTGCTTCAAAAAAGTTAATGTGAAATTGAGACTTACTAGTGTGGTTTGTGTTGTTTTGAACAAGTGGAAACAGGAACTGTGGAAAAACTTTGAAGAGCCTTCTGTTCAGAAATGTAACATTAGTGTAAAGCAGATTCCCATAATAGAACACACTCAAGATAAGTTTTTCATCTTCTTTCTGACTGATTTTTTTTTTTTTTTGCTTTTGACATCAATTCTCTACATAGTAAAAAGTTTGATTTTTTTTATTTTTTGTGGGAATGGAAAATAAATTGTAAGACACAGAGATGCTATCCTATGCATCTTCTATAATAAAGCATGAACAAGGAACAAGGTTTTTCCCATGAAACAGTTGGGTCTTTAATCATGCCACTGACACCAAATTTTATATGTATGAAATATGTGGCTTTGGACAGCTATTGCCAATACTATCCTTTTGTGGACTTAAATCTCTGTAGTACAATGGCGTTTCATATAGTTTATGGATGGAGGAGGCTTGCTGAAGACACTGGGTTTTTTGTTCTCAAGGGACATTCTCTTCCTGCACCCAAGGCTTGTTCATGTAATGGATAGTTTTCAAATAACTTCTACAAAACTGCAAAAGTTCCATTCTTGGCTCACTACCTAGAGATACAGTGGTGGGCACTTTCAAGTTTGTTTACTGTGGCATAGTATAGCTTCCTCTCTGTCAGAATAAAATGTGAACATTTAGAAGAAGAGGAAGTAAGGAAACCAAGTGAACCAAAATAAACACAGATGTTTCAAAGGAATTGGGTAGAAAATAAAGCAATGGTAGTAGTAGCTCACTCTAATTTTTCTAAAATGTGTTTAAACAGGGAGAGGACAATAAGCAATAGCAATTGCAGAATCACAGCATGCCTGAGGTTAGATGGACCCTTGGAGGTCATCTGGTCCCTCCCTCCTGCTCAAGCAGGACCACTTAGAGCCAGCTGCATAGGACTGTTTCCATCTGGCTTTTGGGTATCTTCGAGGATGGAAACTCCACAACCTCTGGTCAACCTGTGCCAGTGCTCAGTCACTACCACAGTTAAAAAAAAAAGTGTCTCCTTATGTTCAGGAGGCCCCCTGTGTTCAAATCGGTGCCCATTGCCTCTTGCCCTGTTGCTGGGCACAACAGTAAAGACCCTGGCTTTATCCTCTTTGCACCCTCCTTTCAGGTATTTGTATACATTGATGAGGTCCCTCCTGAGCCTTCTCTTCTCTACGCTGAAGAGTCCCAGTTTTCTCAGCCTGTACTCATAAGTGAGATGTTCCAGTCCCTTAATCATCCTTGTGGTCCATCATTGGATGGTCTCTGGTATGTCCATGTCTCTCTTGTACTGGGAAGCCCAGAACTGGACACAGTATTCCAGGTGTGGCCTCAAGAGTGGTGAGTAGAAGGGAGGAATCACTTCCCTCAACCTGCTGGCAATACTCTGTCTGATGCAGCCCATGATGCCATTCACCTACTTTGCCACAAGGGCACTATTGCTTGCTGGTGTTCAAGTTGGTGTCTGCCAGGACTCCAAGGTCCTTTTCTGCAAAGCTACTTTCCCAATACATGCTGATGGCCCCCAGCATGTATTGGTACATGGGATTGTTCCTTCCCAGGTGCAGGATTTTGCACTTCCCCTTGCTGAACTTCATGAGATTCCTGTCAGCCCATTTTTCTAGCCTGTTGAGGTCTCTGAATGGCAGCACAGCCATCTGGTGTATCAGCCTCTCCTCCCAATTTTTGTGTCATCAGCAAAAGAAAGCAAACTCAGAGCTTAGTTTTGCAGATTGCTGCTATGGTACTGAAGATGAGGGTTCATATAGGTCAGAAGGAAGTGTCTTACAGGGACTGCTAATATACTTTGTGATTAGTTAGTGTAATGATGATATTATCAAGGAAAAAGAAACATCCAAAACCAATGAAGAGGAAACACAGCTTCTGGTGCTGAAGCAAAGTTAGAAAGTGGAGTAGTAAGCAATTCGTATTGGGTAACTCATATATCAGTCTGTTCACCTATCATAGAATCATAGCATAGTTTGGATTGGAAGAGACCTTCAAAGATAAGTACAACCCCCCTGCCACGGGCAGGGACCTCTTTCACTAGATTAAGTTGCATAAAGCCCTGTCCAACCTGCTCTTGAACACTTCCAGTGATGGAGCACCAACAGCTGCTCTAGGTGACCTGTTCACCTGTCTCACCACCCTCATTGTAAAAAGTTTCTTATGTCAAATCTAAACCTACCCTTTTCAGTTCAAAACTATTTCCACTTGTCCTGCCACTACAGGTCCTGGTAAAAGTCTCTCTCCATCTTTCTTATAGGTCCTCTTTATATATTGAAAGGCTGCAGTAAGGTGTCCCTGGAGCCCTCTCTTTTCCAGGCTGAACAACCCCAACTCTCTCAGCCTTTCTTTGTAGGAGAAGTGTTCCAGCACCTTCTGATAATTTTTGTGGTCCTTCTCTGGATCTGCTCTAACAAGACCATTTGTTTCTTGTACTGGAGACCCCAGAACAAGATGCAGTACTCCAGGTGGGGGTCCTATAGCAGTGGTCACGCTTCTTTTGATGCAGCCTAGGAAATGACTGACTTTCTGGGCTGCAAGTACATTGCCAGCTAATGTCCAATTTTTTATCCATCAGAATGCCCAAGTCCTTTTCCTCAGGCCTACTCTGAATCCATTGATCCTCCATTTGGTATAGATACTGGGGATTGTCCCAACCCAGCTGCAGGACCTTGCACTTGACCTTGTCAAACCTCATGTGGTTCTTATAGGCCTACTCCTCAGGCCCATCAAGATCTGTCTGGATGGCATCCCTTCCCTCTAGTGAATTAGCTGCACCACTCAGCTTGCTGTTGTCTGCAGACTTGCTGAGGGTACACTCAATCACGTTAGCAATGTCATTTTTGAAAATACTGAATAGTGTTGGTGCTATTGTGGACCCTTGAGGGATACCACTACTTACTAGTTTCCCCTGGGACGTTGAGCCATTGACTCCTTGGATGTGGTCGTCCAGTCAGTTCCTCATACATCTAACACTCTATCCATCAAACCCATATTTCTCCAATTGAGTGTCAAGAATGTTGTGAGGGAATTTTCCAGAAGTCTAGGTAGAGGGTGTCTGTAGCTCTTCCCTTGTCCACTGATACAATCACTCCATTGTAGAAGAATGTGGATATATTCTTAAGGGAGGTTGTCTGTCATCCTGCAATATGTTCTTCCCTGTAGCTGAGATATTCTTTTGAAAGTACCTACAGAAACTTAAATGCAAGTATTAATTAATGGTTTATACTGTCTAGTGGGTTTACTCCTGTTAGATTTTACTGCTGGTAGAGTGGGTGGAGTATGCAGGGTTTTGGATTTTTTTAGAATGAGGGAGAAGACTGGATCTGACAGGAGTGTAACCTTGAGTGGTTTCCTTATTTTGGAAGTTTACATTTGCAATGTTGGTTTTAAGAATCTTTCTAAACAGTGAGGGAGAAGGTTGTCATGTGATCAGCTAGCTGTACGTGCTCAGGCAGTGGCCCTCGTATGTTCTTTGGCCATAAACATTTGATGCAGGCTCTCACTTCCTTCTGTTGCTTAAGCAAGCCAATGAAAAACCTGAAGATTTCCCTTTGGGAAGGGAGAGAATATGACAATGAAATTGAACACAGTAATTCATGTTTTTCTCTGATGTCTTTCTGCTTGCTTGAGTTTTAACAAAATCACATTTCTTCAGTTTTACAGAAGTTGCCATGAAATGGTGCTCTTTGCATTTTGGGTCTCTAGATGACTTTTGTCTTTGACAGATATTTTTTTCAGAACAACTCTGTGGAGCTTGGGGGAATCTGTTGATAGTGTTACTGGTGCTAGTGCTGCTAAGGTTTTTGAAAACTTTTTCTACACTCAGGTATTTATGTAGAAGGGAATGAGAGAAGACAGCTGTTGTAGTTTGAGACCAGGTACAACCTTTTTTCCACTGTTCATGTACAATCACATCTGAATTCTTAATTCTGGGTTTTTCAGCAAACACTGAATAGCAATCCGTTTGAGAACAGAAGACTGCTCTGACTGTTTAAAGCTAGGAATTCAAAACTAGATTTTTAAGTAAGGTGTAGATGTTTGTGACTTCAACAGAGCTACTTTAAGGTGGGAAGTGGGATTGTAGGAGCCTATGCTCTATCTTGATAAGCAAGGAGCCTAAAGTAGATGTGTCATTGCTTTTGTACAGTAAGTCTTTGTGAAACAGGTTTCCTGCCTCTGTGTCTGGAACTCTCTGGCAGAAGTTGAAAATTAATTCCAAATTTTAAGTCCTATTTAAAGATCTCTTTATAGCTGGAATTTGCCTAGGATGTTAGAGGTGAAAAACTGTACTTCCTTTAAAATTGTTAGGAGGTGCTTACTCAGAGGAGCAAGTGCTGTGCTTTTAATATGTTGATTTTTTGGGTCTTTGTGGTCTGGTTAGGGGGATACTGAGAAAAAAATTTGAGGCAATAAAACCTTAATGTAGACAGTACAGTAAGCTGAATTTGCCATTCCTTTTCTCCTTTTGCAAATATGAATAACTTCTGTTTTTCCAACAAAATGGTGAGTGAACTACTGATGCTTTTAAAATCAATGCTATGGCTAATTGTCTCAATGCAGTCACTTAGGTATGCATCATTGCACTCTACCTTCCCACTTCCCTCTGAAAGTGGACACAGCCCTTGCTCTGCAAGTATAATTGGTAGTAAGGTAGACCTGGTACTCATCCTTTTTTGAGTACATTTCTTATGGCAGGTGTCTAGTTTTTAATTAAGTGCTAATGAACATGGCTAGTAGACCATGATACTGCTGCCAACTTATTCTGTTTCATATCTCACTGCTGCTAAGCTCTTAAAAGGTGACAGGGCAGGCATCAGTGTCTTTGAAGTGACATGAAAGTGATTAAATGCATAACATAATTGTTTCTAGGATCTACTATGGTGAATGTCTAGTTACTAAATACATCTGGTGAGTGCTGCTGTTACCCACCTCCCTGGTCTTTAGTTTCTTCCTTTGTGTGCAGCACATATTCCCTTGTCCCCTTCTAGAAAGGGAATACAATATACTTTTAACAATTCAAGTTTTTTTAAATAAAAAGAGCATGAACTTCTGGAAAAGCTCATCTTTGTCTATATGCTAGGGAGATCTTTAAATCTATTAGGAATAAATAATATATAAACAATAAATCAATATTATTCAGTCTTAAACAGCAGTGAGTCTCAGATAATAAACATTAAACCACAGTATACCTTTGTTGTCTTAAAAGACCGTGGTCAGGTTTTCAGTCTTAAGTCTGTTTAATGTAGTTGGATATTTAAACAACTTTGTGTACCATTTTCCTCTGCTAACCTCAGTAACCATTTTGCAAAGTTGCTAAGGTGTTATGCAGTGGTGTGTCTTCACTTACAGCTCTCATATTCCTTTCTACATCGTACAGTGGGCATTACTCCCCACTGTTCATATGCAGTCCCATCAGAGAAACAGGACATAGCCCTTCTTGTCACATGCTTTCAGCTTCAGAACTTGTTAGAGGGGATTAATCTGTTCCTTATTTCTGGAACTACCCTGTGTGTAGGCTACAAAACAGAGCCCAGGAAGTTGTAGGTAACGTGTCCGTAAGAGTTTAATTTCTGAAGATGTTAAGCTATGCTTCCTGAAATTATGCAGGTTAATGTGTTTGCTAATAAAACCTGTCAAGAGAGGCATGAAAAAAGGACTATTCACAGGCTTCATGAAGGGATAGGCACAGGAATGGAAAGGATTTAGTTGGGTTGGACTTGATGATCCTTGAGGTCTTTTCCAACCTTAATGATTCTATGATTCCCTGTTTTGACCTTCCCATGCCCACACTGCAGAAGAAGCTAATTTGAGCTCATTGTTGGAGGAGGAGGATTTTCTCCATGAAACCAGTTTGGAAGGAGTAAATATTTTTTTGTTCTTAGCCAATTGCACTCCACAGCTGGGTAATCCAATGTGATAGTGCAGCTGAGGACCAGACCAATGCCATTAGTGCAGTATGGTTGTGGTGATGGATGTTGTCTCATGGCTAGAGTGCAGATGACTGACCTGGCTTGAGGTATGAATGAAGAAGGGAACAACTAAGATACCATCTCTATGAGAGTGCCTACCAAACATCAGGTTATCTCCTGATTTGAGGAAGCATGCTGAAAATTACTGAAGTCTTGATAAAGTGGATGAGAAGTTGTTCTTGTTCTTTAGAGGCCCCTAACCCCTCCAGTCCTCCCAGACTTTAGAGTGCTCTTTAGTGATACTTCTTCCCTTAAATGAACTTTTGATAGCAATAACAGCTTAATTTTGTAGGAGGTGGTCTACTGCTTTAACTACTTCAAATAAAAATGTTTCTTAATACATCCTTGAAAATGTTATTTTTTAAGTTGTAAACCTCTTAAAATAGAAGAATTAAGAAGTACCTCCCTCTTACTTAGCTTTTTAAATGTACTAAAAAGTTGTCGAGAATGGTGATCATATGTATGTAATGAAGTGAAGAATGCTGAAGCTTTTTATGCAGTACGTGAAAAGAAATCCCTGATACATTGTGTGAAAAAGATTTGGCAAACTTGTGGCTTTTATAAAATTATCTAAAGGAATTGTGGTAAATTTTGAAATTTGTCTTGTATATTAAAAGTAAGTAAATGATGGCTGCTTTACAGTTGGGATAGCAGAAAAGTGAAAGATTAGCAGGTCTAGTCCAAAGTTCTTCAGTATCAGTCACTTGTGTCTACATAAATTGTAAACAGCTCAAAGCATGTCTTGGGATGGGGTTATGAGAAATAAAAGTGTAGGGGTGCAGTGGTTGTCTAAATAGTTAAGTCATTCATGTGCCAGTAGATGTTATGCAAGTATTGTTGATGCTTTGTCTCAAAGAGTCTTGGGACCTATGGAAGCAAGTAAAATATTTTTTGATTATTTTGAATTGAGTTATTTTGGAGTAACTTGTGAACTATTGTGAGCTTTATTGTAGGTATAATTTCAGTAGCTGTCAGCAGTACTGTAACAAGTGTGCCTGTTCTTACAGGAACGCTGGCATTCACCAGGTCAAACTGTCATGTTTAGCTGAGCTCATCCTGTTCAGGCATTTGCTTATCTGTCTACTCTTTGATCCCATGAATTGGGTAGTACTTTAGCTTTTTTTGTGGCGTCTACCCTTGGCAGAGGGATGGTGAACCATGGCTAAAGTGAAGAGGTTTTTTTTGTCTTCAGTTCAAACACCCAGGCACAAGGAAGCAGGGAAGAGGCAGAAAATCTGTGACTAAGGGGGAGGTATGACTAAACTAAAGACAGTTTTGAAGCTTAATTTTCTAAATAAATTTGTGCTGAGCATTTTGGACAAATTAGATGGTTAGCTGAACTTGGAAAATATTAATAAAACCATAACAGCCTTAACTATAAAGTATCTTAATATTTAAACTATGGGGAAGTCGTTCCATTTTACAGACTCTGTTTCTAAAATTTCTTACAAGTTGTTTTGCCAGATTGGTTACAGGGTTGTATGTCCACTCATTATGATATTGATGTTGCAATTAACTCATTAATATCATGTTTCTTGTTGGGAATCCCATGGCCTTATTGATGCTATCTGGAATACCTGGATTTTAAGTTCAAAGCTGGTTCATAAACACAGTGCTCATTAATTTTTTTTTTCCCCAAAAGCTAGAATAAAATATAAATTTACACTAAATATGAAACTGAGCACTGTCTTTTATGTTTTTTTCAAAGTACAAACCTAATTAGGGGAAGAGGGGGACGTGATTTTAAATCAGTCTTTCAAGTGAAACTTTTTTTTTTTCAAAACAGTGATACTCCTTTCTATAGAAAGGGAAAGTCATTTGAGCCTTCTGCTGCTGCTGTTTGTTTGTCACTGGAGATGCTGTAGCAGACAGTAGCTGCCCAAAACAACCTACAGCTGTTAAACGTATTCCTTAAGTTGCAGAATAAGTATCCAGCTAGCCTTTTTTGGTTTATGGAACAGCACAGCTCTCCACAGACAGCATGATCCAATGCAGCATGTGTCTAGGTGCGGCATGCAGTGGTACAAAGAGGGGACACTAGATTTAGAACAAACAAATGAAAAAATAATCCACAGTTGATTGTCAGTAATTAACCAAACTTCTCCCTTCTCCTTCCCAAATTGTGTGCTATGCATGTTCTTCTGGGGATGATGATACCACTGGGAACAGCAGCAGCAGTTGCAGGCTCAACATCTCTCCCATGGCCATGGACCCCCAGTGCCTCTAACACCACATCCATCAGGACTGCAGCCTCCCGGAATCCCTCCACTTGGAAGCAGCGCTGGCCTTCTTGCCCTTTCTAGTGCTTTGGGTGGGCAGTCTCACTTGGCAATAAAAGATGACAAGAAGCATCACGATGCAGAACACCACAGAGGTGAGAGGCATGGCAGGCCTGATTAGGACATTGTCAGGTTTGCACATTGCTGCAAAATATGTGCATCTCTAAAGAATTTGAATTATATAGAATGAGGAAAAAACTGTTGGCAAACTTAAAAATGTCTGCATATATACCACTGAAGCAAAATTCAGCTTGGAAGTTTTCAGTATTTTAAAAGGGGATCGCTAGGTGTCACCTGCTCTATAGTTTGCAGGGCATTTTGACATCCTGGTAAATGCTTAGTTGTAACACTAGTGGCCTGCACCATATTGTGGAAAACTGTTAAACTGCATAATGGGTAATTTTTTCAAAGAAGGTAATGTGGTTAAATGGGTGGGTGGGGGGGAATGAGAAGTTAAAGTTTGAAGTGAATGTGTTAAAAATAAATTAGATAATTGCATCTGTTATTTTAGTTTCATAGGCTTAAATTCTAGTATGCAATTAAATCTTGGGCAAAATTGCACTTGACTAATTTTTGAAAAGAAAATAATTTATTCTGTCATGAAATAAAACTAGGCTTTGTGTATGGTTAAACTGTAAATCATGTTTACAAAATACTGTAATATTCAGGAAATCACTGTATTAGGAATGTGCAATGACTTATATAAATAAAAGCCATTTTAAAACGGTTCGCGGCTTGTGTTCTAATTTTTTCCCCCCTTTTTTATTTCTGTTCTTGCCTCTGTGTCTGAACGGGCATGTCTGTGCATTTCTTGGTTACTGCGGGAGCAGACAGAGAGCCGGGCACAGTAAGTACCAAAAATGTTTCTACTTTTACATAATTTAATGATCAGACTTGCACTGTTTGTCTGTTTTGTCTTCCTTTTAGTCCGTGTGTTTGTGTTAAGATATTTCTTGGTTTATGCAGAACACCAAGTCATTTGTTTGAAGGACTGTATGAATCGGGTTTGTTTCTGAGCAGAATTATTTTGGGCAAGCTTGAACTTCAGTTTCCTTATTGGGGGGTGGGGGGAGAGCAGCAACTCAAACAGAACATTGACTGCACTTAAAGCATAACATTACTAGTCAGAGTTAAGATTTTTCCTGTAGGATTTTCAGGAATTAAAATGATGAGAAATATAAAATTCATGTGTCATGATGGTATTGGGCTCTAGGAGTTTCTTTAACTGAATTTGTTTAAGCCCTGCAAATGTCTTTACTGCTTAATTTGTGCTTCAAGTATAACTTGCATAGCGATACTTTTTTTTCCCTTTAGACATAAGCTGTAATAGAATTGATCTAAGACAATCTTATCCAAAAATCAGCCAAAAATCTGCTTTGTTACAGCTTTTTACACTATTGTGTTTTGAGTGATATTGCTGTATTAATCTGTTGGAGATGGGCATGTGCCACGTTCACGTCATTTCGAACAAAAGTAATTCTGCTTGTTGATGCCATAGGTGAATTTGAGCTCTACTTTGTTTCTTTCTCTCAATTAGAAAAGACAAAACCTAGGAAAAGTTATTTGACAGGTATCTTTGTGGTAGTAGAGTACCAAGCAAGCAGCATTTATTTCATCTTACTTAATGTTATCAATGATAGGGTAACTGTGGAAATAATTTTAGGCTAATGTTTCATGAAGCCTCACATTGATTAAGGATGTATTTCTTTGAGTGGGACATATTTCTTTGAGTGATGTTAGTCAAGTGCAGGATGCTCAACCTTTCTTAAGACCTAAGGAAGGCGGTTTGCAGTGTGTCTCTGTCTGTGTGCACACAACACGCACATGTGGATGTGATGGCTTTGTGTTTGCTTTGCTTGTTATGTTTCCTCTTCTTGCTCTCTTCCCATCCTCCCCTGCCCTGTCCGTCATGTACTTTGCTGAAGGGTTTTTGAGTTTAAGATCAGATGCTTCACGGTGTTGTGAAATTTGGACTCTTGAATTAATCTTGTAGCTGAGAATAGTTCTTGCCTGTGGAAGCAGAACTGTCAAAAATTAAACCCGGCTTTTGTGTTGTGGGAGATTTACAATATCATTTGCTTAGTTTAATATTTATGTCAATTTTATTTAATTAAAGTACATTAAACCCATTTTATACTGGGTTTGCCACTAAATATTCTTTAAATAACCTGAGGCTTTACTTGATAAAAGAACTTTGCCATATGGATGTATTGAGTTCAGGTTACTACAGTATGGTGGCCATTGTTTCGTTTTGGCCCTAGTGGAGAATAATACCTCATAATTAAGCTGAATAATCAATAGCTGAGTACAGGTGAACTTAAACTGGAATTTAAATTTTTTAGATACAGTGTTGCATTAGAATCTTGGCTTAACAGTAATAATATCTTCAGTAAAAGAAACATAATTCAAGTGATTGTGAAGTTCAAATTTGTGGCTAGAATAATCAACTGGGAATGATTTACTCTTTGAACTTCTCTAATTCTCTTGTATTTTTAATGGTTTTCTTTTTGACATAAAATATATTTTTAACAATAATTTAAAATTGGTCACAAGTACACAAGGCATACCAGCAGGTCTGTTTAATTGTTACATAAGGTTTCAACTGAGCAGTAAACTCTTACTCTGCAAATTACTTTATAACATCTGGATCACCAAGATAAGATCAATTTGATTTTCAGAGTAACGTATTAAGTGTAATGGTGCTGCCAGAAGTCCTCACAAAGGCTTGCTTCCATCTACCAAGACACCAAAACCCATGCTGTCTGTTAGTTACCTAAACTAATTGTGATGTTTGGTATTGCTATGCAGTTCTACAGTATTATATCCATCAAATATGTCTAGTGGGACCTTCTAATATTATCAGTAGAAGCTGACAGCTTTAAATGTGCACGTTTGAAAGATTACAATTAAGCAGTTGCCTCTTTGTTTTTAAATTGATTTTTTTGACATAACTTTGAGTTAAAGCATATTGTAGCATGTTATTTGAGCATATTAATTTTCAAATAAGATCTGTTTTTTTTTTTTTTATAGTCTTCTTAGGCAAATAAGCAGTCATGAGCTTTTTATGTATTGTATGTTTAAGAATACTTCATAATGCAGCAAGATTCATATATTTATAAATGAACATAAAGATGTAGTGATTTCATTATTCATGATTGTGATCAGCGTCCATTTACCTGCTTTTGCTATCTAAACGACAAGGGTTACGTTTTTCTTTTCATGTTACTTCAAGTTTTGGGAAGTAAAATGAAAGGAAGTTCTTTGTAAATGCATGTTTGTGAAATATGTAACATTTAAGTTCGTAATAATAGTATACTTCATGCATGAACTACTAAAATTATTTGGTTAAAATTAAATTATAGGACTGTTTGGCAGGTGTTTTGGCTGATGTAGCTCTAACCATCCTAAACTGGGTCATGTTATTGTGCGAATGCAGGCATCCCTGCTATTGTGTCACAGCCTGGCTGAAGGTAATGAAGCCAGGCAAAGTAAGTAAGTTTTGCAACCGAAGCTTGATAAAGTTTTGGGAGACATCAATACAAAATAATTTTGATGTCCACATTTTTTTCTCTAGGGAACATACTGGCAACATTTTTCAAACTCATCTTTGGTGTTCAATTTTTGCTTGTCTTTCCACTCTTCTAGTATCCTGCTTGAACAGCATAGAAATGCAAATGTTCTGAAGCACTCTATTGTATCAGTAATAATTTCTAGGCAGTGAAATCTGACTTCGTTATGTGCTTGGGATTTACAGTAAGGTTGGTGTTTATCTTTTGTCCTCATGAAAACATTGAGCTTGTTTTCTGAGACTTAGGAAGTACTCATAAATTTTGCAAGAATTTTTTTTGCCTTCATTGTTAAGTGCAAATGTTGATATTGTTTTGTAAAGTAAATGCTCTCTTCTTACAGCAGAAAAATATTTTGTGTCCTTATTGCTCTTTCCTGTTCTTCCCCTGACACACTTGGAGGAAGGGGGCATGCGCAATTGAATACTACTTTTTGGTTTATATTATTCACATGCTGTTTTTGTTTTGGGCTTTGGTTCTTCTAAATGGGGGGCAGAAATCATTAAAGGAGTTACATGAAAATGTAAGGTACTCTTCAATGTAGCACATGTATGCTTCTTGGCCTTTGTGAAGAAAGTATTGTTTTCCATTATATAGGTTGTAATCTAAAAACTTGATATTCTTTAATCAGTTTTATTTTTATTGACTCTGTCAACTTAAAAAAAAAAAAAAAAAAAAAGAGCCAAATTATAGTCCTTACAGATGCAAACCACAAATTAGCTTCAGCAGGGGTTACTCACGAAGCAGAGATGTGGATGGAAGGTGTTGCAGTGTAGTTTGTAGCTGATACAAAGCAGCATGAGGCTGATGATGAAGGGCAAGAGGATTGGCATGGTGTGGTATAAATTTTTATGGATACCCTGATTCTGACACACATAGCTTAAAACAGTGTGTGAAAAGTGGGTGAAGTCGATAGCTTTCTGTCACTGGTAATGTAAAACAAAACCTGACTTTATAGGTCAACTTTTGGGTTGTTGATGTGTGTTTGCAAGAATCGTATTCAAGAAATGGAAGCTCATGATTCTTGAGCTGAGTAACTTTGAGTGCAATCCTGTTGTACCTTGCTGGGGGATGGTTAAGCGCTAGTCCCTCTTCTAATGTCCATGAGTCCTGACAATGAGCAGTGGAACTGCTGAGTAATTGATGTTTTGATTGTAGATGTTAGATTTGATCCTGTTTTGCCATCTCAACAAGGGATGGTATTTCTTCCTGTCTGCATATGGATATCTCTATATTGCACTTGTGTGTGGTGCAGCAGCACATGTCCAGTGTAGTGGTTCAATAAACAAAGCAGCCCTGCTTGATGATATGGCCAAGCAGAAGTTGTCAGATGTAAAATGGGCTGTAATGGCAGGTGGGTGCAGTTGGTTGGTTTGGACAGACAGCAAGTCAGTGAATGGCCAAGCACAGAGCAAGTGTATGTGCGTGTCTTTGGGAGAAAGGGGACTGGGTGGGATAAGGAGTCCAGCACTAGAGAAGATCATAATTCGTACCAGATGTAGTTGAACCATGAGCCCAGATGTGATGTAAATACTGTTATTTAATTGCTGTAATGATTCAGTTCAGTATGTTATAGTGAGTTACCTGTGCTCTATTATAACTGGGGCTAAATGAGATACTATGGGCTCACAGCTTGTAGCTCTGGCACACGTGCTTGTGGTTTGGAAATAGTTCCTCTGCTGAATGGCATGGCACTGAAGAATTGCATTTGAATAATGTCCATTATATTCCTAACAGGGAATCTACCGTCGCTCTGTGCATCATGACTAGGCTTTTGTTTCATATATGCTGTTGGTGGTTTCAGTGTTTAACTATTGCTGGCAGCAAAGTTACTTTAAGATCCTGAGTTCCTTGTTATACACCCCTTACACAATATGGTAATTTACAGGAGGTAGTGCTACATTAGGCTTTTATCTTTCAGGATTTACTTGAAGAGGAGGGATTCATGTGGATAAATTTTGAATAACTGGAAGAAAAGAAAATGCTTATGTAAAATTTACCATTTGTTCTGACCCAAGCTTTGTGATTTGCAGATGTTGCATTAGTAGTCCCTAATAAATTGAACTCCTAGTATGAAAGCAAGGATTATCCTCAATTATGCATCTAGTCTGTTGAAATTAAGACAAAATGATATCTTTTTGCCCTTTTTATACAGACTGATTATAATTGAAAATTAATCCCAAGTGAAAATTTCTGTAGCATTATTTAAAAAATATATAAATGTTATAGCTAAAATAAAAATGCTTGGTTTACTTTTGAAAATAAGTCAGATGTTGGAAGGCTTGGTAGAAGAACTAAACTAGTTTTTTTGAAGAGGACATAAGAAGAACACTTATCATTGTGAAGCTGTTGCTGCTGTCCCCTAGCTGGCCCTATGCTTTATAGTGAACATGTAGCAAATATAAACTCGACCAGAGTTTAAATGAGGAAAGGTGGCTTTTAGTAGGCTGTCCTCACTGTTCCCTGACCCTTAACATTGCATCGGTAAGAGTTTCCAATAGCCCAAGGCTTATATGATAATCTCTTTCCCAGTTCTTGTTTGCATTTTCATTTATTTCCTTTGTTACTTCAGTGTTTTGGATATACCATATGCATTACTTTAAAAGATACATATTTTCATATTGTTGAGTGAAATCTTACACAATTTGTAATTTAAATTATGGTTGGAGGTTGCAGTAGCAAGCTACTTTTTCTTCAAAAGTTATACTTTGCCTGATTTTACTCACCATTGTTAGAACTCTCTCATACTCCTAAGGGAAACAAACTGGTAACTTTTTAATTATTGAGTTTACTGGTAAATTTTGACAGAGTAACAACATGATCTTATTTGCAACTGCTAGAATAGCTATTGTGAAATACGTTGCTCTACAACAGTCCTTCTAGTGAGGATGCTCTGATTCCGGAGAACAGTGCTTTAAAGAAATGTGGTAAGTTAGAGAAAGGCAGTGTAAATATGACTATAGGGAAGACGTTTTGCGGAATAGCCTTGTGAGGACTGTAGATTACTGTCATATGTTTATGTGATAAGTAAACCATCAGTCTTTTGAGGTAAAATCAAATCTGATAATCTTTGTTTGGCATTTTGGAGCTAGGTATACCTAGGAGTTCCTAGGTATGTTTTACAGTATTGAAATTCTGCAAGACAAACTGTACAGAATATTGTGAGCATTGTCTAGGAAGACTTTACATTAAACCAGAAAAAAATGTCAGCCATTGTAGTTACACATATTTGATGACAAAATTTGCAAGCTGTTCACTCCACTTCTGTGTAGTGACTTAAAATAGCAAGCTTGCTAAATTTTTCCCAGTTGCTGCCCCTTTGCCACCTTTCCACTATTCACACTTAGTTTTGGCAATTTAAAATGAGAAACTGAGTTTATTCACTTTTCTAAGTTCGCTTTCATTATTTTGTTCTAAGCTCTTCAGAAGTAATTATTTTTTTTATATATTTATGATTTTTGTTAGGGGAAGTATCTCTTAACTAAAAGACTTTGCTCCTTAAGAAAAGGCATCTGCAGTTCTCAAATCTGTGGTCAGTTTGAATTGACAGCTTCCTTCGTAAGATGTTTCTACTGCTACAAACATGATGGATTCAATATTAAAATGTTGAAGATGGGTTTTAATGTTTTTCAAGCTAGTAAATCCCTGAGTTTGTGTGCGTCTGGAGATGAGGGGTTAAATTCAGACTGTATTTGTCTAGGCAATTAGTTTGGTGATCCAACAAGCCCACCTTTTAGCTGCAAAACATTACAGTAAAGACATTATTTTGAGCTTCTTTATGCTGAATTTCACTAGACTCTCCTATATGCTTTATGTAAGCCCCTTGGCATTTGTTTAGCTTGAATAGTCATGAATAAAAGACTTTAGAGTTGGCTTTAAAGTGCAGCTTCTGAAGTAGGAAAAAGAGGATTCAGATATCCCCTGTTTTGTTTTCCTTCTCCTTGGGACTAAGCATTAATATCTGAGCAAAACTACTGTGGTGTCCTCAGGTTTCAGAGGGGAAGCCATTCAGTGCACAGTTCACTGGCTATTCGTGTATGTTGATGATACACCAAGCGTCTCTGGCTCTTAGGTAGATCTCACTATTTCCTATGAGGGCTTATGCTTTTATATGTTGGTATTAGACTTTTCTCTTGTGAGAGATACGTGTATGTGTCTAAATACCTATTTGCTTATACATTTATGTGAGCATATATTTATTTGTGTAAGCATGTACTTAGCTTTTGGGAGCTAGGCTTACCAGGTCTTTGTGAAAGGAGATTTTTTTCTCAACTCATTCAGTATTGTTCACAGCATTAACACATCAGTGAACAAATTGCCCTCTTGGATATGCTAATCTTGCACTTAAAGGAACTCATTGTAACATGTTCTAATGCTTTAGCTGGAATGGAGATGGAGATGGGAATCGCAGGCATGTCAAATTGTCACGTGATTGAAAAATGTCTAAAATGCCTTTCTCTTCGGGTCAACAGTCTGTACTTAGCATAACTTAGCATGAATAAAAGCTAAGTCCATGTAGTTTGAGGAAAAGATTAGTCTTTCCTTTTGTCTTTGTGTGTGTGTGTTGGCCTCAGTTTTTCAGACCAAGTCCGATTAAACAACACTTTAGCCTTAATTTCACACTAGTAGTGAAGGTTATGCTAGAAGTAAAAATATTTGATCTTTCTTTGCAATACGTTTGTTGAAGGCATCCAACTGGAGTTTACTACCACTGCATAACCTTATTTGGTAAATATTTGTTATTTTAGGAGTTAAAGGCAAGTTGTCCTACATCTGTCCATGCCTGCGGACATAGGCATACCAAAGCATCATCTATTTATGATTGTCTAGAAATCAATCAGATCATGTTTAGTAAGTTTCTTTTATTATCTGGGATCTGTATATTAAAAAAAAAAAAAAAAAAAAATTGTTACCTGCTCATGAATAAACAGCAAGCCTGCTTCTCCTAAACAATAAATTCAGTTGAATTAAGTAGCTAAATAGATAATGACTGACAAGTGAACTAAACTTTTGATAAGTTGAACAATGAAAACCCAAGCTTCTTAGAATGCATGGAGCTGTACATGTTTGCCTGGAGGACTTCGAGCTGAATTAATTTGAATGAAAGACTATGTAGGTATCACATTTCTAAAGGATCTATCACATCCAGTTTTAGTTTTTAAGCATATATGAAGGAATCTTGAAATGAATTTTTGATTGACTTTGTTTTTTGTCTTTACAGAGTAATTCTCTGTTGGTACCGGACAGTCTACGAAACACAGATAAACGGAGGAATGGCCCTGAGTATGCCAATGACATCAAAAAGAGAAAGGTGGATGATAAGGATTCCAGCCACTATGTAAGCAAATCTGTGTCAAAGAAATGATTAATTTATTTGCCCATACTGTGCTTGTATGAGGAGTAAGAGAGCTGTGAAGAACAAGGCAATGTGTTTCCTGTGGCTGATATAGTACATGAATGTATGTGACAGAGAGAGCATTATGCATGTTATGGGAAGACTAGTGACTCAATAGTTTGTGCTATTGTCAAGTAACATTCCTCAACAGGGAATAATGAGCCAAGAGTAGCTGTTTGGGATTCACAAGTATTCTGGGACATTTCTTGGAGCTGAGTGAGAGATCCTTTCTGGACGCTCTAAAACCTTCAGGTTTGTTTGAAATGGAAGATTTTGTTGATTTGCAGGGTTTTAGTACATTCTTCTGATACCAGCTATTGCCATGTTGAGTAATAATTACCATTCCAAATTCCATATGTTATTATGTTGTACCAACTTACTAAAGTTTGCCTTTGGTTGTTATGCCACTTTCAGCAGAAAGCAAATTAAAATATAAAAAGTTCACAGTTTGTGTTTTGCATTTTAGACTAGCTTGCTTGTTTCTTGGCCTCAAAGAGGCACTTTAGTACAACAGTGTGCTAAACCTCAAAAGGTTCACAGAGGCTATGGGCTTAAAGTCTAAATGCTCAATCACAGGATGATACTTCAACAGCCTTTAGAGACTAGGTGAAAGAATACTGAAAAGCAGAACTAAAATCTAACAGAAGATATTATTCTTTGACATAGCAATAATGTGTCAAATTGTCTGGTTTATAGTAATCCAATCACTAATTGCTTCCTGGTTACTGAAACCCAAGATAAAATGAGGTGTTACTTTATTTGCTCAGTATTTGGTAGGGTAATTTCTTTCCACTTGGACCCAGAGTGTCTCTGAGCATTTTTTGGATATCCCTGGAGCTACTGGCAGCAGATGGGGTTACTTCCCCCTTCTTGCACATTGTGGTGTAGTACTGTTATGGTTTTGCAAGTTGTATTTCCACCACTTTCTAATCTTGTTTTGATTACAGAAGGATTTGGCAAACTTCCCCAGGTTACTCTCTCAGTTTTGAGCGTTTGATATTCTATGGGCATTTTTCATTTTAAATATTTGAAGATTAAGCATTCTTAAGCTACAGTTGATATTAAAAAACAGAAGACAAAAAGCTTAACTTGTGCGTTTCTCTTGTATTTCTACTGCAATGAAATGGAAATGATATCATTGCACTGTAGAAGCAGTTTCTTTTAATCCACATTTTAAATGTGCAGTTCTGTTTGCTGGTTGCTTGAAATGGATTTTACAGATCAAATGGATTTTATGGCATCAAAATAAAGAATTGAGCAAAACAAGGATATTTGAAAATTCAAGATTTACTCTAATCTGGAAGATCTTTCTTTTTTAAAGGTTCCTCGATTCGTCAAACACAGAGCTCCTGATTTTGAGCTCATTTTAGGTGAGGCCCTTGTAGGAACAAGGAAGTACTGCTTTTGTCAGAAGGGAGATAAAAAAGAGTTGTAGGAATTGTTACTTTGTGAAAAAAGAAAGAAGATGCAAAATGCAATTTTTTTTCTTTTTGATTTATGACTAATTTTCATGTTAGGACCTGTGTAATTTCAACTTGTGGGTTTATTAGTGAGGAGAATCTTCTGATATTAATTGTATCTATAGGAGATGCCTTTGATAGTCCCAGTAAATTTCTGTTTCTGAGGATGACAAAGTCAGTGGAGTGCACTTAATCATTGCTTGGCAGCTATTTTTGCCGCCCTCAGGGGCAGTATTTCTGGTGAACCAGTGTCCTACCTACTGTGCTCCTACATGCTCAAATGTGTTTTAACCTGTTCTTGCCTTCTGGGTGCCTCATACTTTCCAAGAGGTGGCAGATAACTGGGGCTGAAGCTTTCCTGTTCCTTCTCCTTTTGCGCCCTTTAGTTGGACAGCTTCCTGAGTGCCAAATAGAGCCATCATTCTGCCTTTAGTGACACTCTTGGGTCTCTGCTATGTTTGCGGTATTTCTTGCAGCAATATTCAGCTGCTAAAGCAGAAAGGAAGGGTTGAAATTACCTGTTGGGGTTTTTAGGTTTTTTGTTTGTTTTGGTTTTTGGGGGTTTTTTTTAAACATTTAGGGCCTGGAGTGAGAGGAAGAAACTTGTGTTTTACTTTCTATCTGACAGTGTTAAGTGTGATAGCCCAGACACTTTGAAAGCAAGAGATGGGGGACAGTTTGAGTAATCTTGTATGTCTGATTTTTTGGCATAGGAACTTTTAACCTAGAAGTTCTTGGAAATATCAGACCTGCTCATGTGAAAATCTAACTTTTTGTCATTCATTTTTTCTTGTTTGGTTGATTTTGTTTTTAAGTCAAGACTCACCTTCTTGAACCACCATGTGGAAATCACTAGACCACTGTGTATCGTACAGTATGTCTACTGGGGTATCTCACCACATTTTGGAGATAGGGACCAAGAGGTACTTGAGGAACAGCTACTGTGAGGCACTAGAGCTGCTCAGGTGAACACAGATTTATTTGAAACAGTCAAAATGCAGCTTGAGAAGCCACAAGAAAGCAATTCTGTTTGGGAATGTCAAAGTACTTTAGTTGTTTTAGGCAGAAATGTTGACATGCCTTTGCATTCCTGAAGCTTTTTCTTCCCCAGAACTTTCCATTTCAAAACTTTCCTTTCTGGAAAAGGAGAATAATTGTCCTATCACTTTGAGGAAGTTGATTAATGAAACAGATGCCAACAAACTCGAGTTTCCTGTGACCTGTTGGTTTTTAAGGTGTGCACAAGCAGTAATTTCCGTAAGATTAACATGTAAGATTAGCATATGAACAGAATTAGGTTCTCTTTTAGGAGCAGTTATAACATTATTTATGATGGTAATAAGGAGCAGGTTTAGGCCATCTTGCACTGATGCTGAGACCATCACCTTTCAACTAGTTCTACTTCATTTGGATTTTATTATTGAAGCAGAAATAAGGTGTTGTGTTCCTGTTTTCACTGTACTCTATTGCTAATAATGAAAGGCTGTTTGCTTTTTGTTTAGGAAAAACAAAAAATGTCTGAGTAGATGCATAGTCTTTCTGGGCTCTTAATGTACTAATTGAAATGAACACTATATTTATTTATTTTTAATAGGACAGTGATGGGGACAAGAGTGACGATAACTTGGTTGTAGATGTATCCAATGAGGTAACTTTTTTCATTTTTGTAGTCTTGACGTTTGCAGAAAGGTTAAAGGAACTGTGCATTTCAGTGCTAGAAGAAAAAGAATCCTCTGTGTGGATATGTTAAAATATTCACAACTTCTGCTTTTTGGTAGTACTGCAGTTACTATGTCTTCCTCTGAGCTTTATCTGGTTGCGCTCTCGCCTTCTCCTTCGACTGCTTTGTTCAGGTCTGTTCTCTCTGCAGTTACGTTCTGATGCTTCACAGCTGCTCTGTAGTGGAGAGAGAGGGTTTGTGGTGAGATGCAGGTGGAGGACTGAGGTTTTCAAACTACTGCCTTAAAATGAGAAAGGAAGACATTGTCTAACCTTGTATTCAATAGTAGGAGTATTATTAAATACATTCCTGGTAACTTAAAAATTACTAGTGTTTTAACGTCCTACATTAAAGACAGCATTTTCCAGAAATGTTTTTTAGAATGAATCCAGCTAAAGTCAGAATTAAGTCAGTCAGTTCACAAAATTCTCCAGAGGTTGTAGCCACCTTTTTTCACTAGGGCAGAGATTTGGCAGTAGCATCAAGGTGAAGGGATGGGCCTTCCCTTTCCTTCATCTTTTTTTTTCACAGAACAAAGAGATTTAGGAAGCTTGAATGTGGTAGTGAGATATTTCTGCTCTGTGAAAAGCACAGGGAGAAAAGCTGACAGAGAAAAAGTGTCTTCAGCAGCTCCCAGTGCCCAAATGATGTCAGCCAAGTAGAAAGATGGGTATCCAACTAAGGATTTTAGTAATCCTTTCAGAAGCCCTGTTACAATGAAACTGCTCAGTAATCAATCAGTAGATTTAGTGTCCTCTCATGAGGACTGTTTCCTCCCTGAAGCTATTCTCATGAGCCAAAGGAGCATGGAGAACCTGCAGAGCTCTGATGGCATTGCAGCTTGCTGGGCTGGCTATTTCAGGTTAAAGTAAATGCACAGAGTGCCTCTGGAAGAGAGAAAGGCAGTCACCTGTGAGGTGGTTTCAGTTTTTCCCATAGATTTCAGTAGCGAGGCATTTGCAGATGGTATTTATAAAGTGACAGATATCTTGGCATATAAAGCATGCGTCTTTATCTTTTCTTCTGGGAATAGAAATGAGCAAAGTTTGTATGGCCTAAAAGAGATTATTGACATTTTTGTTGTCGCTAACAGCGTGTGGAGAATGTACATGGAAAAAGCAGTGTAAGCCTACTGCAGTTACAGTTGGTCTTTCTTGCTCTTATCACATGTCATGTGTGCTTGCCTTAGTTTGTACGTAGGTATACTTAGATTTTAAGCTCTGTGCTTGGAAACAGTTTGTGATTACATGTAGTGTAAAACAAAATCAGATTGCTTACTATATGAACATAATTATTTTTCTAAATTGATGAAGGGATTTCAGCTTTTTTTCTATAGAGATAACAAAATATCTTGTCATTTGAACTTACTTCTTAAATTCTTCTATTTTTTTTCCCATAGACTCCTTAGTGGTCTTTGTGTACCATCCCATAACACAGTTCTGTGCTTTTCTTACCTTCCCTTCCCATTGTTTTAGGATCCTTCCTCCCCAAGGGCAAGTCCCACTCATTCACCACGTGAAAATGGTATAGATAAAAACCGCTTGCTGAAAAAAGATGCTTCTAGCAGTCCAGCATCTACAGCCTCTTCAGGAAGCTCCACTTCCCTCAAATCCAAAGAAATGAGTCTGGTGAGTAGCAGTCTTTTGTCCAGATAAATGTTCTTCTTTCTTGTAAAGTCTAACTCTCTGTTTTCCTACAGCTACTTGTGGCAGAAAGTACATGGCTTTAAAAATTTGAAGCTGAAATAGACTACTGTTTTTCCCATTTATAGTATTGTTCAGCTTTTCTTCTCAACAACATTTTGTGCTTCCTTTTGATTTCATGTATTTCCTGCGTTTCTGTCAAATGAGTTGCAAATGACAAAGTACAAGAGCTGCTTAAGCATTATTCTTTTTTTCTTGTGTGATGTAACACAGTGTGTGCAGCCACTAAGAAGATCTCCAGGCTTTTGTTAAATAGCTGTTATTCTTTGAAAACTTTTCCTGAAGTATCAGTAATAGTTTGGTCAGATTCTCTGTGGTGTTGGTGTTACAATTTTTTGGTACTATCAACTATGGTGGTACTTTGTTTTTGTACTTAGATTTGCTGTATCCAATAATAATTGAGACAGTAATGATTTCAAGCTAAAATAATTTGGTGATGCATACTGTATTGTCCTGAAAAAAAATCAGCTCAGACATATTTTTTTTTTTCATGCCAATGGAAAAAGGAAAAATAACTTTCTATGTTTCTTATTTTAATTTTGGCTGCAATCAAAAAGGTCAGCATTTCTCTCTCACAAGTTAATGATGTCAGCATTGCATGGATTTATGACAATTGGCTGAGGGACTAAGTAGTAGGTGCCCAGCATCCCAGCTGCTGTTGTGATAAATTGTATAATATGGCCTGGATTAAAAATAATACTCGTTTAATTTGTTTAATGATACCAGCATGAAAAAGCCAGCACGCCTGTTCTGAAATCCAGCACACCAACTCCTCGAAGTGATGTGCCAACCCCAGGCACTAGTGCAACTCCAGGACTTCGTCCAGGCCTTGGCAAGCCTCCAACAATGGACCCTCTGGTTAACCAACCTGGTAATGCATTACCTCACGTGTTTTTATGGTTCCAAAATTAATCTTTTTTTCTACGTATGTAGTTCTGTGTGGATGTTAGCTAAATGTATTGCTTTGTTCTTGGTAGCAAGAGAGGGCTTGATGAGAAGCAGATGTTTGGATTATCAAGAGTTTGAATATCTTTCTATCTCTTATCCGTCTTTGTTTACTTTTGTCTTTATCTTTTTTTGCAAATAATCCAGAGACTGAATGCAATATAAAAAGATTTCTCAGAAGTTTCTGGTACTTACTCTGAATGGAATTGCTTCTCCAGCTCTTTGTCTGAGTCTACTAATATTTGCTGCAGTGTAAATCTTGGCAAATGCAGGGGGAAGTTTACTTTTGCTGTTCAGGCTGGTACAGCACAGTTGCTTCAGATATGGGCTGTGTAAACCATGTCTGTCAGCTTTACTGCTTAATTTGGCAAAGGAGAGATTAATGTAAACAGGGAAATATTACAGCAATGGAAATAGGTAATGCTAGAAGAGATTGTAAGAAGTAAACAGCAAGTTCAGACTTCAGTAGATCTTATTTACACTGAGTGAAAAGAGGTGGTGGTAGTGATAAATTATGGTGATGTTTCTTGGCAGTGTGTGTATGTGTGGGAGGGGAAGGTTAGGTATTGCAGGGGAAAAAAAGGGCTATTTTCTTCCCTATATGCGGGCATATAAAAATAAAACTACTTGATTTCATTATTTCGTAGCTGCAGGTTTGCGGACACCATTGGCAGTGCCAGGACCGTACTCTGCTCCATTTGGAATGGTACCTCATGCTGGCATGAATGGAGAGTTAACCAGTCCAGGGGCAGCCTATGCCAGTCTGCACAATATGTCACCGCAGATGAGTGCTGCTGCTGCTGCAGCTGCTGTGGTTGCTTATGGAAGATCTCCTATGGTAGGCCATACGTTGCATGCAATCTTGGTTGTGTGAGTTGTGATTCACTGAGAAGAGCTACATGCTTCATTTAGCACTGTCAAATTCCCAAGTTATAACAGCAGCCGAGGCTTGACAGCTTCACTGTGCATTTTACTTTGCTGCGTGACTGGAGAAACAAATTTGTACCTTGAGAACAAAGAATCTCTGTGTATTTGCGTATGTTTCTTTTTTTCTTCACCTTTGTCAGTGCTTTGATTGATTAATAAATGCCAAAAAGATATTTTATACTTTAAATGAAAAAGTAGTTTTGGTAACTACAAGCATTTCATTGGTGCTGTAGACGTCTGCTTTTCTCTTGCTGAACCAGATTTGTGTTCTGTACAGACATACCAAATTAATCTTGAAGCATGTAGAAATCTTTTTAGCTATGTCTCCGTTCTTGTATTTTGGTTTTTTGTGGAAATCAACATGAGAAGTGTGTTGATACATATCTTGGAGCTCTGTGATAAGATGTGATAAGAACAGTTGCTATTGTGGGTGTAGTAAGTAAATGGACCATAGTAGTTGTAGCTACTGTCAAGCAGAATAACCTAGGGCCTGGTTCTGCAAACGTGAGCTTGATGGCAGCTTTGTGCATAGACAGACTTACCTACTTGTGAATTTGGACGATTGGACTTAACATCGTCATCATCTCATTATTTTAGGTACAGCCAATTTTTAAAACTGGTAAACAGGACTGTATATGAAAATGTGGAAATTGTAAATGGCATTCTTAAAGCAATAAGAATTTTAACTCCGGTATAGTGTTCACAAGTAAAACTAAGCCTGTTTAGTCCAGAATTCCTCTTTGGATTATTTGACGTACGTATTTATTCAGGATATAAAAGTTGAGTGGAATTGCAGTATGTAAAGAGAGCATAGTATATTTAAGCTGTTGACAAATTTGTCTGCACCCTGCCATGTGTCTCAGTGAGAGATGTCTCAGCTGATGGGCCCACACCGTGCATTGTGGAGCCACGCAGAGGCTCTAGCTGGGGCCTGAAGCTGCTTTCCAGCACCGCACTGTGCCTGCATGGGTACGCGCTAGCTGTTGCAAAGCTGAAGAGTGCTGGCGTGGCTGGATGTCGTCACACCACAGACTCTTAATTCCAGGGCTAGCTCTGTGCTAACGCAGAGGTATTTGTGCTACACTCAGTGGTGTGAATGCATGATCTACATTACAGGTTTTCTATTTGCATATAAATTCTTCTAGTAGAAGCGTGTCTAGGGTAAAGGTCTTGTTTCACCCCCTCACTGTGAAGCGGCATACACTTATCTAATACTGTGGGCAAAAGCCACATTTTGCTTAAATGCATGATATCTTGGGGATTAAAAAAAGGGACTTGCCAAATGAGAAATTGCAAGTGTGAGATTAATTCATTTTTCATTGTCAGGTTGGGTTTGATCCTCCTCCTCACATGAGAGTACCTGGCATCCCTCCAAATCTAGCAGGGATTCCTGGGGGAAAACCGTAAGTAACTTTTAACATTTTGCTAACAATTGCAATACATGGAGAGAGTAAAGTTATCTTGTGTCAGTGAACAAAAGTTCCAAAGGGGGTAGTGTCTCGTTGTTCCCAAGAGATTGTTTTAGACTTCTCCTTGTAAGAGGTGCAGCATATAAATTCTCAGATGGTAGTTGTCAGATCCCAAAACAGGTGTGTATATACCTATTTCCAAGGAAAAGCTGTTGAAGGTATACTTTTTATTTCCTCCTTTCTGGGGGGAGTTAAGGGGACTACAAACTGGTAGACAGTGGTAAAATGTGTAAGATAAAAACATACTGAAACTAAACTTCGTACTGTACTGAGCGTAAATGTGTAGTGCAAACTCGCAGACTCCCTGTCTGCGCCTATTGTATCAGGCATGAGAGTCTGCAACTGTTGATCACAGTGGGTATCGGAAGCAGTTACTTTAGCAGCTGATGCACACCTTGCATAGTAGAGCAAGCTCTTTAAAACATTTGTGTAAGTGTTCAGCTTGGAGAGCAAAAAGATGATGATGCAGTTGCACAGCAGGTGATGCATAGATGTAGGATGACTTTCATAACAGGGTCTTTTTATTTAAAATTTTTAATTATTGATGGAGAGGTGGTTAAATAAATACTTCTGTAATGCTGTGGCTTACTGATGTTGCAATAAAATAAATTCACGAAAACATCATACGCCAAATTTTTCAGTAATTTGGCTTTGGTAGACTGTTAAGACTGAGTTTGTCCACGTGCAGTAGAATCATGAGCATGTATGAGCTCTTAAAAATTGTGATTTTTTTTTTTTTTTTAATATTTCTGGACAACTAGTCTATGCAGGTACAAACAGAGCATAGACTGCAAGTTTGACTTATTTGTTTTCTTGGAGAAAGTGGGACAGAGAAAATTATATCCATTTTTTTGACACTCTGTTAGAACCTATTCTTTGTCTCTTCACACTTGACCTTCAGTCCCACCTTCTCTTGCAACAGAAAGTTGCAGTTAAGGGTTGTTTGTCTCTGTCTAGGTACTTACACGATTTTTGAACTCAGTTAACACCTTGCGCTTCCAAAGCTAGGTGTTTCTGTTACATAGTGTTTTCTTTACCAATGCATTATGGTTTAATTTTTCCTATTGCAGCTTCAGGAAAAATTCAGAAACTATTACTTTTAGAATATTGTGTAAGTTGGAAGGCACACTGTGGTGAAAGTTATATACATGCATATGTCTCTGTCTTCATTTTTAACTTCTTTTAGTAGGTAGTGATACTTTGGAATGTCAGTGATGCAAACATCCTTAAAAAATACACCAGATTACAGGACAAAAAGCATGTATTTGCTTCTACTGCTTTCCTATAGCAGTATGAAAGCATCAGACTTAGATTAGGAAAGCCATCCTGAATGTGCTTTCGTTGTTATCCACCATGCTTCTGAGAACAGACGTAGCTATCTGTTGGCAGTGTGAGAAACCTGCTACATCTTAGATTTACTTAAAGAAAAGTTGATTGTATATCAACAAGATTACTGAAGTGCAGACTCGGTGAGTTGGTGTGATATATCAGATGGTGGTGTATTTAAATTTGGTACAGTAAGGAACAGGCTTTGTTCTCAAAGCATTCTTTTATTAAGGGTCAGACTCATTCTTGCTGACTTCAATAGAATTTGCATACTTACATAAAATATTCTTGGAGATCACATAAGCCAGTGGGTGTAAGTTTTTACTTTTAAACAAGTATATTCACAAGCTTTCAACAACTTATTCCATTAGTAACACCTGGCAATATCTGATATTATAAGCTATGAAAACCTATTTTTGTTCAGTCAGAAATATTCTATGTCAGAGTTCTAGTTCTTGCACTATTCAAGGCACAAAAGCATTATATGCCGCTGTACTTTGTATCATGGTATTGCATAGCTAAATTACAGACTGTGTGTTGTTTTTTTTTTTTTTGTTTGTTTTTAACTCTTTTCATTTGGTGTTTTCAGCACTTTATTCACACTGCTTCGTAGATGGTCTGCTTTGATGTATACTCCCTGCTCTGCACTTGATGTGTTCTGTAATTTTTTTTTGTAGTTGTGTTAACTTAGACTGTGTCAGTCATTTCCTCTAAAGTGACTTCTTTGCTTATCTTTATTGTAAGTGAGGCAAACCTAAAATTCCATGAACTGATCTGTTATTTTTTCATTTACAGCTTTAGAACAATCTCTTCTTTTAGTTTTGATTGGCTACAGCTAGCTAGGTGCCGTCTGCTACCTGCAGCATCTTTGAGTATCTGTTGCCTGCATTGGGCACGTCTCCTGTGTTTCCTGTACAAAATACATAGGTTATATGGTCATGCAAACTAGTGGAATACACTGGGTTTATTTCCAAAATCTGCCTTTTCCTAGACTGCAATTAAGGTGCCACATTGAATTTGTTTTATGAGTTTTAGTCTGAGTCTTGTTGCAGGCAGTACAGAGAATTTTCAGATTGAACTGCTGAATCCCTGGCTATATATGTATGCTCATGGCTGCACATTTTTTTCAATGGCTATGGTGGAAATATTTTTTTGACCTAACCCTGCTTCCAAAAGAAAATTAAGTTTCTTTCTTTCCAAAGGAATGACATTTCTGACAGCACCCAGTTTTCTTTAACCTCTGTGTCTTCTGAGATCTGTTAATGACTAGCATGTTAGAGAAAGTAGTAACCCCTTAAGAATGCACTCCTGTCTGCTTGTTTATCTGGTTTTATCAAGGGACCATTGTCTGGAAAGCTTGTCTTTTACTTGCCTTGTTTTGTAACTTGAGGAAATATAAGTTTTTACTTCCTATTTTTTTATGTTCCTGAATGTGAATCCTTCAGTTTGAGACTCTTTGCAGAGTCTAGCCATTGGCACAAATTCACTTGGGAAATTAGCAGCAGTCTAGAAAGTCAAAGTGTCTTCAGCAATAACTTAATTATATAAATGAGTTAGTCTTTGTGTTTGTTAGTGGGTTAGTTTTTTAAAAATTATTTTCTATGAGGCTTTTCTGGTTTTTCATATTAGCTTGAAATTTTTGTGTACACACATATGATCTCATATTAGTTTTTTTCTCTCTTCAGCTGTTTGCAGTTCATTAATTTTATGGACAAGGACTTGATATCTGTATGTGTGTATGAATGTGCATAAAATAAGTTTTCATATTCTTGGATTAAGAGTTGATTCCTGTCAGTAGATTATTCTTTTCTTAGCAGCTATTCTGCTTTTGAGTTTGTTGGGTTTTTTGGTCTGGTGTTTTGTTTTGTTTTGTTTTGTTTTGTTTTGTTTTGTTTTGTTTTTGTTGGGGGGTGGTGTATTTTCCTTCCAGATTGCCTTGAGACATCACCTAATCAATAATTATCTTTGTCTTAGGTTGGGGGTGGAAAATGACTACTAGTTTTGGACATGGACATCTGGTGTCTGAGTCTTGTGCTATGTCGTCTTGATACATTTAACTATGCTCTGGACTGTAAATTCTTGTGTGTTGCTGTAATAATGTTTTTTGCTTTGCATAGCCTTTCTAGTGAGGTACTTATTTAGCTTTTAGTCTTCTATATAGCTGCTAAATTAATGTTCTTGTGGATTTCTCCTTGATGCGAACACTACCTTATAATAGTTGGATTGTGCACTGACCACAGATTTTCAAACTCAGTATAAGATTTATGTCCTAAGTAATGCTTCCCTGGTGTTAAAGTTGTGAATTAATGGTAGCATTGAGGACAAATTTATTTCTCAGTGTTTTTTTCAAATGTGGATTTAATTGAAGCACAAAGGGTTACACACAGACACCAGAAGGCTGAAAATGTAAGTTTCTTATTTTAGTATGGAGGAGAAATTTCATGTGGTAAATTTTTAACACTTTCAGCTTCTAGCTGAAAAGCTGACTTTTCTTTGTGTTTTTGGAAAGGAATAGTATACTATTCTGGAGTTGCTGAAGGCAAAAACTAGAGAGATTTCAGTTCTGATGTTCACTTTTTTCAGTGAATGTACAATGAGGAATATTTTAAAGGTAGGCTAATGTTACTATATTCTAGAATAACAAGTTGGGATTTTCCTTGTACCTCTGGATAGAGTTATTTGATGACATGGATGAAGCTGAAAGAATTTGTTATTTCTATACAAATACCTTTATACTTATTTCTTGGCAATTTGTCCAATACAGTCAAACACCATACTTGGATATTCACTGCTTGTTGTGATAACTACAACCGATAATAAGCTGAAGTACAAAGTAGAGCTGAAAGTAAAATGCACCTGTTGGTAGAAGGAACTGTCTGCTTTTCTGTTTTGCATTTGGGGTATTTTTGTGCTAATTAAGGAATTCTGTTTGAATTGGAGGGATGAAGTGGAAGCTTTTTTTTTTTTTTTGGCATTGTACTTTAAGTAGGCAGAAATTGCATGCATTATATCAATCTGAATACTTAGAGTAGCTGGCAGTTAGGTAGTTTAGTTGATTTGCCATGTTCTTGAGCAGTGAATTAATGTGGAAGCCTGTTCTGTTAAATATTTACTTGAAGAGGAGAAAACTCTTCTGAACTCTCCTCAGCATGTCAGATGTTACCTGCTTATTTGGTACTTATTTGGAAATCAGAGAGCTGTAATTACCAGATTTAAGCTGAGAAACTGGGTTGTATTGGTGTCACCTACTATGTTGTAGTGTACAGGAACTCTGCAGGTTCTCAGTGCTTCTTTGGCACAGATGATCAGAAGAATGTTTCTGTTATTCAGAAAGAATATAATTAGAAGTGACAGTATACCGTTTCTCAGAACTCTTCCCTAAATAAAGGGCATGTAGGTTTGTCTTTTTACTATTTTTTTCATAATATGCAATTAATTACAAGTGTATGCTTACATATCAATCAATATGTACTTAGCTTGTTTTATGTTAAATTGTAATTGCATTGTATACGAACTTTTTTGTTGTTCACTGTGGTTGTTAGCCCAGCATGAGGAAGCACTATCTTAATGCTAAAAGTCATTTGAACAGAAATGGATCATCATGGAACCCAGTCATTTCGTAGAGGAAGAATGCTGTGAGTGAGACAAATCCGTGATTGTCATGAAGCTGAACAGCAGTTTCTGGTGTATGCTCTCAGTTCTAAAAGATCATCATGAAAGAACAAAAATGCACATTAGAGTATTGCAGTGTTATGGAATTCAGATGTCAATGGCAATTTGTTGAGGAGCGAGATGGGTGGGCAAGGGGTGCCTGTCAAGAAATACCTTGAGCTTTAGAGAACTCAATAATTTACCAAATTTTACTAAACGTTGACTTTTAATGTTGGACAACCAACATAGTTGTTGGTTTTGAGAATTCAGGCCTGTAAATTTATCTAGTGCATTAAAGATTGAGTCACTTCTTAATTGCATGTAAGTGTATCTACAGCTTTGTAGGTGTAGCGCTGGAAGTACAGTCCTCCCCAGAAGTAAGAGAATAAGCCCTCTATCATGGTGCCCTGATGGAGAGGTGGCCAAGGATAACAGTGACTGAGCTGCAAATAGTTGTGCGCACCTCTGTCTCCAATACTGTATTCTGGAGACAGAAGCTTTCCTTGTCTAGGGAGTGTCAGTCTTGCAAATGATGCAAGTTTTTTCAAAATAAAGCGTGTTTAATGAAAAGTTATGCCATAATACCTAGTAGATACAAATTACTACTGCATTATTACTGCAGATTACTTGCTGCATCAAGAGAAGTGTGGTGAGCAGGTCAAGGGAGGTGATTCTCACCCTCTGCTCTCTTGAGACCGCCCCTGCAGTACTGCGTCCAGGTTTGGGCCCCTCAACGCAAGAAGGATGTTGAGCTGTTGGAGCAAGTCCAGAAGAAGGCCACAAAGATGATCAGAGAGATGGAGCACCTCCCCTGTGAGGACAGGCTGAGAGAGTTGGGGTTGTTCAGCCTGGAGAAGAGAAGGCTCCAGGGGGACCTTATAGCAGCCTTCCAGTACCTGAGAGATGGGGAGGGACTTCTTACAAGGGCATGTAGTGACAGGACAAGGGGTAATGGATTTAAACTGGAAGAGGGCAGATTTAGACTACATATTAGGAAGAAATTCTTTACTGTGAGGGTGGTGAGCACTGGAACAGGTTGCCCAGGGAAGCTGTGGATGCCCTATCCCTGGAGGTGTTCAAGGCCAGGCTGGATGAGGCTTTGAGCACCCTGCTCTAGTGCAGGGTGACCCTGCCCATGGCTGGGGGATTGGGACTAGATGATCTCTAAGGTCCCTTCCAACCCAAACCATTCTATGAAACTACATCATTCTCAGCAACCAGTTTCTAAAGCAAATGCCTGCTCATGATGATAAAAAAGAGAAACTACTTTTAACATACATATAGTCGCACTTTAAAGAAGGGCATACTGGTAAAATTCTGCATGATTAAAAGTACACTGTGTAAGGCTCTGGCGTTTCAGAGCAGAAGAGTTACCGTAATTCTACAGTATGTATGAAGCCCTTGAAAAATGTTCCTATTCTCTTCCTTCCACCCCATCTCAGCAAGAACTGAGAAGCTGTGTGAATGCACAGAAGCATTTCAAAACACCAATTATTTAGGTATTTTGAATTGAACAAAACATTTAAACTGTAACCCTCAATTAAAAAAGTAATCATGTACAAGTGGATTATTAATTTTAAACATGCTGGAAAAATTTGCTTAATACATGCTTAATTGTTTTTCTTCTGTCCATGATAAAAGCAAGGGCAGGCAGAGACTTCAAAGTTGTGCAGTTCTGTGTACTCTTATGGCTAACAAATATTCTGCAACTGGCTTTGATCTGGGGCCCAGCTTTTCAGCCTCTTAAGTGCTATGTCTCTTTAGTTGGATTCTGTACCTGAGCAGTTGTTCAGCCTCAAGCAGTCTTGTTGCCACTCCTTTTCTCCTTCCTCTCCCATCCTGTGTCTCATCCGTTTGGTGAATAACAACTTTGGGATAGTCCTGTCTCTATTCCTTTTCACAGAAATTATACAGATTTCCAGTTAAGCCTTTATCACCACAGTAATTCTTCATACAAAAAAAGAGAAAGGGTCCTCTAGGAAGAAATATACTTGATGTGCTGTGCATGTTGTATACATGTAAGGGAGTGAACTTTGCAGTTCCTTTCTGCATTGGGAAATTTTCATTTCCCATTCCTGACATTTCTATGACAAAAATGATTTGTCATCTTTTGCACTCATCCTCCATCTCTGTGTGTTCTCTGAGCAAGCTTTCAACTCACATATCCAACCATGAAAGATGAATGAGGTACAGGAATTACATGTGTATATACTATTCCTTTCTTCTTTGGTTAATAGTAGTTACTGTTAACTAGTTTTTACCCTTCCCTTCTGAGAAAACTGTGGTATTGCATGGAGTGACTGTTTCCACTGTTAGCCTCTGTGTGAACAAACTGTAGGGTTCTTTCATCTCTCCACATCTCTCTTTTTTAAAGGAACATCTGCTCTGCTCCTGAGCATATTCAGTTGCTTTATGATGGCTGTTATGGATCCAGCCATCTTGCTTGTTCCTTCCTTTCAAACTGTGCAATACTTAGAAACATGCAATAAGATACTTTGAAAATACTTGGAAGAGGGATGTAATACTAATACTTGAGCTCCAGTGACTGAAGATTTCTGAGGAAGAAGGTATATTTGGAAAAAAAAAAGCAATTCTGAGCACAAGACTATATTAGAAAAATAAATGTATCACTAAGGAGAGGGTAGCTTGTTAGTAGGAAAAGAGGATGCTCATATCTCACCATTTTTTATCCACTTTGGCTTCTTAAAGAATACTGTTAATGTAACAGCAGCATCAAAAAATGGAGCTATGGATGTGCTTAAAACAGAAAAAGCAATAAAGGAGCTTGCCTTTGAGTAAGCAGCCTTTTGCAGTAGTATTATTTAAAACTAACAAGGAAGACCTCCTGCACCTGAAACCTTATTATTAGCTGCTATTTGTGCCCTGGTCCGTGAGCATAGCTGACTTTAAACATTACAGTTAACATGAAGAAATATTTTTGCGTACCTTCCCCAAGGAGGAGTGTTTTTATTTAGTGCTAGGATTCACTTCCTCAACCGTCAGTTTCCATACACTTGAAATCATGCACTGAATACAAATAAGAGATGTTACAGGAGTGCCAAAACTACCTGGGAAACTGAGCCATTCAGCTTTTCCAAAATACTTACTTAAGAAAACATAATTATGAGAAGATGATGGTATCAGCTTTCTGATGAAAGGTGTGTGCACATTTCTATTTTCTGTTTAAAACACTAGTTACCATCTGGAAAGACAGGCACATGGGCACAGCTGGTACTGATGTTAAAGATGAGGTGTGGAAACAGAGCACAAGTTGAACTTCAGTTGGTACTACTGCAAGGCAACAGGTGCAAGACTCATAGAAGAATTTTGAAAGAATCGTGCCTGCTGAGGGATTGCTGCTGCAGGACTTGTGGTGCTGAGACTTGGAACTGTTGGCTAAAAAAAGGACTGAACAATCTTTTGATTATCCAGGTGGCTGAAGGACAGCAGCCATGACCTCGGCTCATAGAGCTAATGCTAGAATTTAATGTGCTTCCCCATTGCACGAGTACTTTAGGTGAGGCAAGCTGCAAATATCTATTGTGAATCCTTGTCTCCCGCTGAGATTTCATGCGCCCTTATTACTTGGTACTGTAACTGTGATTTTCATGAGAGAAAGATTGGCAAAGAAATAAAAATTAAAAATAGTATGTTTTTCGTGTGTTACAGCACTCTAACTGGCTGTTTTTTTTTCTTCTGCTCTTTTCTTTCCCTTCCATGAAAGAGCCTACTCCTTTCACGTTACTGCAGATGGTCAGATGCAGCCGGTTCCTTTCCCTCCTGACGCCCTCATCGGTCCAGGAATCCCTCGCCATGCCCGTCAGATCAACACTCTGAACCACGGGGAAGTTGTGTGTGCAGTTACCATTAGCAATCCCACGAGACACGTGTACACAGGTGGAAAGGGGTGCGTCAAGGTCTGGGACATCAGCCAGCCTGGCAACAAGAGCCCTGTCTCTCAGCTGGACTGCCTGGTAAGTGAGCAGGAACTTGTGCACAAGGGTAGCTTCTCCTTGGAGACTCAGTAAGGAAATAGCTGTCCTTGTCTGGATTTTGTTCATATTACAAGAAAATAGCAGGCAGTTCTGTTTCCTGCTTTATGTATTTAGCTGTATTTTTTTAAACACTAAACAGGTGGAGAAGAGTGCTGGTTTGTTGAGGGATAAATATAATTGCTAAGGGTCAAATAACAGATCAGATAAGATTTCTGATTAGAGAGTGTGCCTGATTTTTTTTCTCTTTTCTTTTTATTTCTTCCTTCTAGTCATGCTAATGATTTTTGTGCATGAGTTTAAAGGAGTGTACCCTGGCTTGTGCAGGGCTGCACAGAATCTTCCTAGGTGTTTCGCTCACACCAGGAGTGACAACCTTTTTTTTTTTTTTGTAAGAGGGTAGCAACCACATAATGAAATTACGTGACAAGGTACCCAGGTCACTTCAGTCTTGCTGTGTTTTTGTTGATGCTCCACAAGTTATACATCTTGGTTGTTTTCACATCTGCGGGATACAAAAAGGACTGAGTGCAGTAGTATAGGTACCTGAAAAGTTAGCTCAAAAAAAGTTAATTGTTTAATAAAAGATGCTTCTCATACTAGAAGCAGCATAGACATTTCGTGAAATGTTAACTGAGAAGACTTCATGTCATAAAGCACAGTAATATATATTCTGAATGAAAAAAATTCTAACTTCAATGTTGATCCAATTAAATGTGATTAGTTGTTTGGGTTTTTTAGCCTTTACCTTTTATTTACTGCTACTGTTATGTTGTCTAGTAGTAAAATTATGGATGAATATCTGTTCTGTTCTGTGGCAAGTATGTGTCTGGATGCACAGTCCTAGCTGCCTTAATTTTAGTTATGGAGCAGTAAAGGCTGACAGTAACTAAGCAAACATTTCTACTGCACTACTTATTGCTCCTTTGTTGTGAATAGAAAAAAAAAAAAGTGGTAGTAGGAATGCTGTTGACTACTTCTTGCAGTGGTTTTTTGTATGTTTTGAGTTACAGATCTTAACCCTCCATTTCCTGAAGAGCTGTTACTGTGTTAATTTGGCAGCTGTTACGGAGAAATGGACATCAAATACACTTAAGGAGTCAAGCTTGTAATAAGTGATGGTTTAAATATCTTCCACCTCCAAATCCCCTCTGGTACCGCTCAATCAGCATTGACTCACATTCACAGATGTGAAGCTAATAATATAAGTGCGATAAGACTCATGTTGAACAACAAAGGACCAGCATAAATCCAGGACTAGTATGCGAATACTTAATATTTTAACTTTAAAATGTTGAATGCAAGATAGTATTTGAAAGAAAACTCCAAAACCTGAAAGGTATGGGACTTGAACTGCATTTTCACGTAGGGTTGCCTAAATGCCAAATGAAAGGGCATTTGCTCTAATATTTCCATTCTTGGTGACCTTAGCTGATGGAGTGCACTTGCAGAAATGCAAGCTTACTTTGGCTCTGGTTTTATGTTGTGATATGGAAGACTTGGCATTCATCAGGTTTAGAGCAGAGTAGACTGCAGCAATAGGAATCTGCTGTTTAGTTTCAGCAGCTGCAGTCTCTGGTTAGTGATGAGAAGTAGGAGTCTGAAACCTTTAAGGATCTACTGGTTCCTTTTCAGTGGTTTGGTAATGGAAAAAATAGCCTACTGTTTAAAACTTGTATGCAGTCAGAATCATACTAGTGGTCATTGTTGGTAGACATGTATTAACATAGCTGAGGTGATTTGTGTTGTACAGAACAGAGATAACTACATCCGCTCTTGTAAATTGCTGCCTGATGGATGCACCCTAATAGTTGGTGGGGAAGCCAGCACATTATCCATATGGGACCTGGCAGCACCAACTCCTCGTATAAAAGCAGAGCTGACATCCTCAGCACCTGCCTGCTACGCTCTGGCTATCAGCCCTGATTCCAAGGTGTGCTTTTCCTGCTGCAGTGATGGGAACATCGCAGTGTGGGATCTGCACAATCAGACATTGGTCAGGTGAGTCATTACTTGTTTACAGAAAACTTCAATAAAGTTACTCTTTGGGCAGCTACATATTTATCTACCTGAATAGTGATTCATGACAGCAAAGTAAATGGTACTTCTTATCCAAATAATGCAGTTTGCACCCAAGTAGAATGCAGTTTGCAGCCAAGTTGGGCAGAAACTACTTTTGATAGCTTCAACCTAGTCTTGGAAGATGCACTTTCAGTACCTAAAGTGTTGGTTCATAACCTACTGAAGTCAGTGTAAAAGTTTATGTTGGTTTCAGTTAGTTTGGATTTGTCTGCAGGTTTCTATGAGCAACATTTCTACTGGTTTGTGATTGATGTGGACTGAACGTGTCTTTTAGGGAACTCTTTGAGGCTTGTTCATTTCCGTTGTCTTAAGCCTTGTTAAGTAATAAAGAGACACTTCAGTTCTTATTTAGTGATGATAAGCAATAAAATTTATATTACAAAAGTGGTTGAAACTGTGGGTCCCTTCAGTTCTTTAGGAAAGTATAAAGGGCTGATGTTTGGTCATTCATGAGAGAAGGGTATCTGAGCTTCTGGGGGGAATTTGATCTCTAAAACTTTTAGAATGCATGGCAAAGAACATAGTAAATGGTTGGCCTCTAAATTACTTCTGAAATATTTTGTTAGACCTTTGATTAATGAATATATTATTGGAAGTTTAAAGTGTCTGGCAGATCAATATTCAGCGTTAGTGCTATGACAGAGAAAGAAAGATAGGGCCATATGTGAAATGGCTCTTAGCAACTAGCTGTGTGGTTTACTAGAAAATAAATTTTGGTTATGCTTACCAAAGTAGTGGTGGCCTACAATGTTATGAGAATAGAAAGCCTAAATTGGGAAAGACCATGATATTTTAAAAGTTCTCAACACAAACACTGAAGAATCTGCTTAGTCTGCTGTGTTCAGTTACATTTCTTCTGTATCAATAATCAGCCTAAACTTATGTGCAGAGAGTCATATTAATATCCATGCGAATTTGACTTTCTTTTGAACTAGTTCAACAAAGAAGATTTTAGTTATATAAAATCTTCAGTTTTCCCTGTGCATGTTTAGTCTCTGTTTAGGTGCACTCTCTCCATCTGTGGTGGTGTTGCCCTCTGAATGTTTGCTGTAGGTGTTCCCACCACTTGCTGGCTGATCTTGCTTAATTGATAATACATGGAATTTTGAGACCAAAGCTACAAACCAAAATGTGCCATGTGACCTTTCTGTGACAGGTCTTAGTGATTCATACCCTTCATTCCCAAGTTAGTTCTCTTTCTGCCACCGCCCTCCACCTTTCAAACTGAGGCATAGGACTTTCCTAAAGCTAATTGCTGATGAAAAATGTGGGAGCCTCAGAGGCTTTAGCCAAAGGATTAAGGAAAACTTGAGATGACCTTCTGTTTGGTGAAAGCTGAGGATTACTAATGAGAAGATTTTAAAACAAACTGCCTCTGCCACAGAGAATGCAGTTTTGCTCGCTCAGCAATGCTTGTGTTTAGTTATCTGGATTTCTCTCCGGATCCCATCCTATTAAGATCTCTGCTTATTATTTATCATTTTGGCTTGCAACCACAGAAAAATACAGAAGCTGTTTTCTGAATCTGGGGGAGTTTTGTTTCCTCAGCGCTTGTTTTAATCTGAATTGTCCTTAGTGCTTTTAACTATAGTTACTGTACTTTAATGTTCTCGCAAGCTTTTTTTTTTTAGCATTTCAAAACCTTATAGGAAATATTTGAGTTTGTTCAGATAGCCACGATGCAGTTTATTTCTCTAGCACCTGGAAAATGCTTTTGTAATACTGTTGTGCTTCATGCTCAGTAAGAGGGAGGGGCTGGTTTTTGCCCATCAGCAGACACAGAAGAAATGACACACACATACAGAGTCCAAAACTAACACCACAATAGTGTTTACCTTGAGCTCTGGCAGGAAATCATTATTCAGTCTGGTTTGTTTTATCAGGCAATTCCAGGGCCACACAGACGGAGCCAGCTGTATTGACATTTCTAATGATGGTACCAAGCTCTGGACAGGAGGTTTGGATAACACTGTCAGATCCTGGGACTTGAGAGAGGGGAGACAGCTACAACAGCATGACTTCACGTCACAGGTAACTGGGTTTTACTACAGCTTGGGGGAGGGTGAGGTGAGAAGGAAATGTCTAGGATGAAAGATGAGAGTGAGCCCTGTGTGACTAGCAGGTTGTTCCCTCTCTTCCTTTAGGGTCCTCACAACACAATATTTTTGAGCTTTCGTATGTTTAGCTTCCAGAACAAAATAATAGCCTGACACTACTCTCTTGTCCTATTTTTCTAAGTTAATAGGTGGGAACAGGGGTTCTTTAGTCACTTGAATTTTGAACAGCAGTCTTGCTATTGAAGTATGTGAATTTTATTTAGCCCTTGTCCATCTCCCTCTCCCAGTTAGTTTAATGACACAAAAAATGTATCTGTAGGAAAAAATAAAAAAGTGTAAATGTGGTTTAATTTTCAGATATTTTCCCTTGGTTATTGTCCTACTGGTGAATGGCTAGCTGTGGGAATGGAGAGCAGCAACGTAGAAGTGCTACATGTAAATAAACCAGACAAATATCAACTGCACCTTCATGAGAGTTGTGTATTGTCTCTCAAGTTTGCTTACTGTGGTAAGTTGCCCTGAATACAGAACTGATCTCTAGTTTTGATCTCTAGGTCTGATCTCTAACTCATGCTTTGCTGATTAGTTATGAGATTGTTATAGCTCATTTGATAATCAAATCTTAGTGTCAGTTTCTTAAGTTGTGAATAAATATCTCTGCTTTATGAAGTCAAATGTACTTACCTGCAGACAACCATCTGTTTGTCTAAAAGCTGCTGTGAGAGTTGATTTGTGTGTAAAAATCTGTTTCTACTTAGGGAGGCTAGGGGTTTCCTAGGATGTAATACACTGCAAAAGCATGAGTGTCCACATTGTTTGTAAGCCAGAGTACTATGTTGATTAGTGATGAGACCTTTTATAATGACAATTATTTAACAGATTTCATAGATGTGAGTTGAGAACCCAAAATCTGCCAGATGTCTCTTTCATGTTTTGATAGTCCTGTCTTACGTTCTAGGTAAATGGTTTGTGAGTACTGGAAAAGATAACCTTCTTAATGCATGGAGAACTCCTTATGGAGCCAGTATCTTCCAGGTGAGGATGATGATGCTTTCAGAGAAAAAACTAGGGCACACAGAGTCCCAAGAGTGGACTCAGATATCTTCACCTATGTGATCTGCCCAAAAATGGGATGCTGAGATAAGGGTAATAGACTTTTTTTTTAATGATGTAATATATTTCTATTTTTCTTCTAGTCCAAAGAATCTTCATCAGTGCTTAGCTGTGACATCTCTGTGGATGATAAGTACATAGTCACTGGCTCTGGAGACAAAAAGGCTACAGTCTATGAAGTTATCTACTGAAAAATATGATGGGGATATATAGAAGTTGAACTGGGCCAAAATTGTTCTTAATTGTAGAAGTAGAAAGGTTTTGCCTTTTAAAAAGGAGCAAAAGTATTGAGGTTCCAGACCTTGCCATGAAACTACTCCAATTGTTCAAATAGAAGGCAACATCCAGAAACTAAATATTGGCTACGGTGGACCAAACGGAACACAGAGGCAAGATGGACAGATGTAGCCTAGGTTTTTGACATAGTTTTTAAAAGCCAAGTCTACTGAAGAATGTTGGAGCCTTTTTTTTTCTTTCTTTCTTTGTGACCTCATGCAAATTGTTCTCATTGCCTGAATATGGGGGATAAATACCTTTCTGTTCCTTGCAGCTCAAGTTGCATTCTGTCCTGTGTAGAACAGTGGTGTCTCAGATGAACTTGTTTCCTGGTTTTGCATCTTGTGATATGTTTTTTGTATTTTTTGTTGATGGTCAAGCATTTGTATAAATTGTAAATATATTTAGTTTATTACAGTAAAGGCTTTAGTACCAACAACTAGTCTTCCCCCCCGCCTCCCCCCGTCCCCTCCCTGCCTGCCCTGCTTATTTAAAATCAAAAACCTTTTGGGGATATAAGTACCTTTTTAGAAGCAAAAGCAAACACTATGTATAGTTTGAAAATGATGTCTTATTCTTTATAACTTTTCCTAAATTCCTTTATCATACTTCAAAGTAGTTGTTTTGACATATTAGGATATCAAGTCTGGTAGATACTGTCTTGTGCTACAGAAAACTTAAAAGGCAATTTTGTACTAATTATAGTGTAAATATAAAAATTGAACATTTCATAAAGCTGTGCAGTTTATTTTAAGTTTATTCAGATGTTCCATGTATATGTTCTTTGGCAGATACAGTAATACGTGCCTGATCGTAACTTGCTTGGTCATTTCTCTAGAAGAAGAGATGGCTTCCCTCTCCTTTCTCCCTCAGCTGAACAGAATTCATGTGAGACTACATTTCAACTAAGTACATCAGAGCCTTTATTCATTAACTGAGGATGTCTGTGATTAAACAAGTCTAGATAAGCTGCATCATTCATATTTTACAGCCAAGTGGTAGTTAATTACCATTTCCTCTTTAATGTCTTGTCTATACTTAGATACTCAGGTAAATTTAATTAAATTACCAAAAGTGTGAGTTTTGTAGGGGATCACTTACACAATGCTAAATACTTGTAGGCTGCAAGTGAAGTGAATTAACCTAAACTAAGTTAAACTTGCTTCTTAATTTCTTTTGAGAATATTGACAAAGGAATATTTTGATTTTTAACTAATTCACTGTACAAATTAATTAGAATTAATTTTCCTGAGTGCCCCATGTTATGCAGGCCTGTAGGTTCTATGTGTTCACACTGAGCAATCTTTTGAGTCCTTTCCACTATTGCATTGGTAATTGACATCTGTGAAGTGCCGTGCTAAGCAACCAGTTACCAAAGCTATGCATCTTCAGGATTTTTGGTGTACTCAAGAGAAACGGATGAGGAGAGAATGTGTACGTTTTATTCTAACTGTTTTTTTCAGATTAACAAGTTTTACCACTGTGTACTACACAAACGTAGCTATTGTACCAGTGAAGGCCGTGTATTTCCTACATTCTGTAATTTAACTCTGTTGCTAATACAGAGTACAGATGAGTGGAAGGATATCTTTGAACAAACAATTCAGATTATGGAAGCTGGCAGACAGATTAAGACTCACCTGTAAAGAGCTGCTTTCTCATTTTGCTAGCATTTGAGAGTGACGTATATCCCTGCTCTTTCAAAGACACATAACTAGGGAAGAAATAAGTTTGACTGACAGATGCATTGGCTGGATAGGGAATTTGTCATCTGGGGGCAAATTTTCCCTCAATTTCCAGTCTGAATAAACATCAGTTTTCTCTTCAATTTATATGACCATTCTACTGAAACCATTTTGTAGCCTCTGGAGTTGTAATAGCTTTTATACATTAACTTTGCATTTGGAGTGTAGAATGTTGACCATTCAGGATAATCTGGTTTCGTAGACATTTACAATTAGTGTTCTATCCATATGTATCTATATCTTTGTCTATTGCTGTGTTGTGAATATCTGTCTGTATGAAAATGACAGACCAGCTTAGGTGGTGGTCATGTTCCTCTCACACATAGTGAGGCAAAAAAGCAGAATCATCAGGCTTTTCAAAGGAATAATTGTATTTCAAATACTGTGAAGTGCTATACCATTTTAAAAAGGGAAAGTTTAAAAACAGAGTATCTACTAGGTTACTTGATTTTTACACTGACCCTGTTTTCATATTGAAGTTTCTCTAACCGTCAATCTCTGCCAATGATCATTGACTTTGTTTCGCAGCACTGCAAATTTGCTGTAGGTAGGAACATTTGGATTTCTTCCAAATTGCCACCTTGGCTTTTACTTTATAGGTCTTCTTTTGCCTTTCTTAAAAATTGATAGCAGAGGAACCAAGAGTATTCTAACACATTTATGTAACTTTAAAAAAAGTAGACACATGTATATAATGGGTCCACTATAAGTTGCGGCATAGTGGTTGTTAGTAAAACCACATTCTTGGCAATCAGGAGGTTCAAAATCATAAAGTCAGGAAAATAATGAAATATCTTGTGTTTTCTTGTTAGCTTCGAGAGCGCACAGTGAGTCAGAGCACTGATGGAGCTGTATGGAATTTATGCATGTTAATGAATCCAGTCATTTTTGTACCATATGTTTCTTGGTTGTATTTAAGAAATAACTTCTTTTTTTTTTTTTTTTTTTTTTTTTTTTTTCCCCAATCAGACCTACTTTAGGCCTTGGGTCTGAAAACCCGGGCACGTGTCATACAATAGTCCTCTCAATTTTTCATTTCATGTTTCACTTATAGTTTATGAAACTTTTTTTCATTTGTCAAACAGCAAAGCCCATTACACCAGCAGATGTAATTTTTAATGAAAAGAAACATTTAGTGAAATCTTGGCATGTCTGTCTATACTATTACCTACAAAATTTAAAGCTTGTAGAGATTAAAACTTCTGTAAGTTCTTATAGCCCTGTGTAAAGTAGTTGCTGAAAATAATTGCATATCGAATGAAGAAACGGACCAACCCAGACCCAGCAGTAACAGAAAAGGCACTCGGAAAAGCACATGGAAAAAAGAGGTACAGCAGTAACTATCATGTAGGTAATTAATATTTTTTTGTCAATTTAATTCCAATCCTAAAAGATTCTTTTTATTAGCCCCTTTCTAAGACAGTCTTTGTTTGCTGGGTGGCCCTTAGTATTCAGAGATGTCCGAATGCCAGTCTGGCAAACACTAGTGCCAGATAGAAGCAGGGAGTCTTTACAAATGGATGTCAGTGCAAACAATAACCAATGAAGAGGAGATTTGTGGTAATATCAATTCAACTGAACAAAATCCTTTGCCAGCTCTAATATGTATATTTTGTATATGTGCACTAGGCATAACCTTCTATAAATCAATTGTGCAGAAAATCGTGATATTTTTCCACACAATGCATTTGTCACTGTGTCAGAGTACCTCTTTTTGATTATAGTTCCAAGCAAAGATAGTTCCCCACATCAACCCACAAGCCGCTGGTCCCTGAGAGAAAATTTTTGTCCGCCTTAATTCTTTTAAACCTGTTTGGCATTTCAAAAGCTTTTGTTCCTTTAAAGGGAAGAGGGAGCACCAAATGAATATGAAGTTTGTAACCTGTTGAAATAATAGTGGTAATAATTATAGTTTTTAATATAAACATCAACATATTCTCCTCTAGTCACATACATCTTTTATGTATAAACGATGGACCATATTTTTTGTGTCACATCTTTGCATTGGTGATGCAGGTACTAGAATTTTCAGAACCATCTAGGTTAGTTATGTAACTGAAACCCAGACTGATAAATTTCATTTTTTGGTGGGTGGTTTGTTTTTGTGGCAAGACTGCCCCACTTATGAGCCTGTGGCATCATGTAATTTAGTTAAGAATAGTTCATATTTTCTATTATATTCGTGCAATTTTGAGTTGATGGGTAAGTTCTACCATTCTAGTGATTAAGAAAGGTGGATTTTAATGTTTTCAGGGTAAGGAAGAGTACTGAACTCAAATTTCGCACTGTTGATGAAGTGTTTACCCCTTAAGCCACTTCACTGGAGAAGCTGGACTGGCTCCAACTATACTGTCTCTTTGAAGGATTTTTTTTCCTACCACAAGTGCATAGAAAGAATGTGAGAATGTAGGTCTGCACAAGACTTGAGTCAGAATGTCCTACCAGAGAGAACTCTTTTGTTACAGAATGGGAAAGATGAAACAGATGAGAGTAGGAACTGATGAACACCAGAATGAAAGAGTTCGTGGCAGAGAATGCACAGAGGGATGAGGGAGAATGGGAACATCCAGACACATTAATTTTAGTGGTATTCTAACATGTAATCGACAAACTTCACTTAGAGTGAGATTCCAGTATGCAATTTCAGTGACTTCTGTTTCTCCATAAAGTTGTTCAGATGTTCCTGCATAGTAATTCAAGGACACCTGAGCGGTATATTGGAACCGCAAGTGGACATTTCTTTGACATCCATAAGCATACTAAGAGGAAAGAGAGTTGAATCACAGTCACTACTCGACATTTCCCATTACCTAATATTTTTGTAGCTAAAGATCAGCTTTCCAGCAATTGATAATCCCTTTTTCAGCAATATGTTCACAGATGTCCCATTGAGCTTAAGTGCTTAGTGCAGTGTGGTAGATTTTTTGCTAGGGAAACCAGATGTGTAGGAACTGGGTGCTTTGAAAATCTGACCCTTTAGTCTAGCTTACTGACATCTCTGAGAAGTTTACTCAGAATTTCTGCTCAGCTATATAGGAGAGCTGGAACACACACTTAAAACATTTTCTAAACTAGCAAAAGCTGTGCTTTGAACACACTTCTGGGTCTGGGTTTTTTATTTTCCTTCTTTGGTGTTGATTTATTTATTTATTTTCTTTTTGCGTAACTAAAAAATCTGTAAATTGAATACAACAATAAAGCACAAAGAGAAATTAGGAGAATGAATGAATAATTGTTTTCAGTCAGCAGAATATTCTTAAAGATGATATATCTCAAAACAAAATAACCTATTCTTTCTACAATATATTAATTCTTGAGAGAGATGGGTTTTTGTTTCCTTGGCACTAAAGTACTGTTCTAAGAAAACTGAATACCAGAAAATGGGGGACCAATGTTAGTTATCAGTTTTAAGTCTGAGCAGAGTTATGTTTTGTTTTGGTTTTTTTTTTTCCCCCCAGATTCCTATTGCCAGGTCCCACAGTTCACTTCTGGAAGCTGAACAACATCCTTTCTGGCTCATGCATTAGTTAAGAATTTTGTTGCTAACAAGTCTGTTGGTGATATGTAGACTTCAGGAAAATTTGATTGAATCTTTTAGTGGATAGTTGCATAGCTAATATCAGCCAGTGTATGTTGTAATGATTTCCCATACTAAAACAAGCACCCAGAGATAAGACAGTGTCATTGTTCCATTATCATACTTCTATTGTTTGTGGAATTACTGGTTGGGGTAGTTGACTCACCATAGAAAAATTCTGTGGTGGCTTCTGAAGTAAAATGTAAATTTTGAGATCTTTCCTCTCCTAAAATTTCATATGTGATTTTGTCCACAGTAAGGTTATGTTCACTGATAGAAGAGGTGCTGCAAGGAGCACTAGATAGTTGCTGTTGCGTAGGGCTTAGCAAGAATTGTCTTTGCTATATTCGGAGTACTAAGGTATAGTATCTCTTGAACCTCATTTCTATCTCTGTTTTCTGCCAAGAATGATTAGAGGTGAAGATAACACGTAGCTTGGAGGTTAAGTAATCAAACATCCTGTTATCGTTATCCCTTTTGTATACCCTGTCGTTAGCATAGAAAGTGGAGATGATAGCTTGTAACTGCATATACTAAATGCTGTTTTTTCTTCAAGGACTGATTTTAATGGCAGTTTAGAAAAGTTAACAAGCAGAATGAAGGGGTCATAAATAGAAGTGAACTCATAGTGTTGGGAAACTTAGAGATCACTTGTTACTTTCTTGGTAGCAAGCCTAATTTGTTTAAATAAAATCTCTGTTCATTTAGTCATCTTTGTCCCACTTCCTTACAGCAACCCACAGTGGATTACCCCATTACTTTAAAAATTGTCTGCAGTTATGATAAGCTAATAACTCTTACTTTGTAGTTTGCCGTAGCAAGATATTTTGGAGAGCAGCAACACTTCCCTTTATTCTTAAAAAATAATCAGCTATTGTTATTTTTTGCTGTTAGACCTGCGTATTTCCTTAACTACATTTCAAATAAATATGCAATCTGATGGCTTTGCAAATTCAAATTATTTTTAATTGTTGATGAATCAGACAAACACTGCTGTTGAGTATGTAAATTACCTTATTGTCAGTTTGGTATTTGCTTAGCATGCAGTGCATGCAACAGAACTTTGGAGTTCAGTGATTCAACTTCTGTGGTCACATTAAATTTACTTCCTGGAATAAGTTTCCTTTTCATACAGGGACCAGTTTACTACTGTGCTCCCCTGTGTTTCCTCCTGAACATGTATTAGTCCTCTAGAGATGTTTTAATGCATTACACATACATAATGCTGCTTTTTCTGTTTTTCTGATTGTTAATTACGTAGATGTGTATTTCTGACAGCAGCTGAGTGAATATTTGCTAATCTATAATTGAGTTTTTGAGTGTGTACTTCAAGAAGCTGTATAGAGAAATCATTAATATTTGTTTGTTAAATTGAAGATTTTCAAGTCCTGATACTCTTTTGTGTTTTTATCAGTGAATCTGTTTAAGGAAGTACTCTGCTTTTTGGATGGTTTTCATAGTTTTTTTATTTGTTTATGTAGACACTCTTCTTTGTTGATGCAAGTTATTGACCTGGTACTCTATTTATAATTCTGCCTGGGTCTTCAGTATTTTATCTAGCTGTAACTTATTAAATACCACAAATATGAAATGGGGATATTAATGACAAGTGGTTTAAATGTGAGAGTTTCAAAATGCATGTTAGAATATTTCAACACTTTGTTAACTGTAATTTTACATTTTTTCATTGCTTAAGTAATTAAAAAAATCCTTAGGGTTGAATTATAGTAAAACTTTATACATCTCAGTACTAATTTTGTCTCCCAGTGGACAGCAATAATTTAGATGAGATTGTTTTTGCTCTACTTAATTTATTCTTATGGGGGGGAGGGGAAAATATTAACCTTGCAGATTTTTCTAATTATAATAATTTCATGAATATTGTTGGTTGCTTTTAATAATCTCCATGCCTTCAGAAACTTGCTCTTCTATATTTTGAAGAAAAACGTACAGATATACAGGGTTCTGTAATAGAATGTGTTTACAGTATTTAACCCCTGGGTTTGCTGTAATAGTAAGGGGGGAAGGACAGTGACAGATATAACTTGCAATAGTTGCTAGTGTTATGTGCCTTTGAATAGTTTTCTTTAATTTTTTTTTATATATATCTTAGGTGAGGTTTAGAAGCTTTAAATTTATTTCATTTCTGTTAAAGAGAATATGATGATACATACCTAGAGCTTTACTAGTTTTACTAACTTTAAATAATTTTAAATCTGTAAGATAAATTGTATGGATGGTTTTGAACTGATCACAGACTGTTCAGTTTAACTGTCTGGGTTTCAAGCACTGGTAGAGTAGAAGAACTTACCGGTCATATTTGCAGCTCTTTTTATGCTTTCATTTTTACTATATGTGATCAGTGGGACTTTCTTACCACAACAGGCGTTCTCACTGTAGTGGCTTTTTAAAATGTTCCCATGGATTGCACTGTGTGATTCATTTGAATTTAGCTTACAATTGAGTTGCTTGCTGTAGACATCTGCTTTTTACCTTGACAAGTATGAAAATAATCAAAAATATCACTTTGTTTGACAGTGAGTCTGTATATTGCTCTGTTTCTGAGTGTGAATAGAATTTAGCAAGGCTTGTCTCGTTAAAAGGCAGTTAAACTAGTAATCATACATGACCTGTGCTTAACTGTTTGTAGAAAAAGTGCTACAAAGTGATACGTGGTGATAACAAATTCAGAAGGAAAAGAATATGAAATTCAGATAGCAGCTTGAATGATTTGCTGTTAGCATGGGGCCCAATAACACTACAAAACTATAAACTCTGTCTTTCTAGATTGCCCAGTTAGGTGGCAGAGATGCAATTTGTCTTTTCTGAAGCTGCCTGCTGCTTGCTAGCTCCATCTCCTGTCACAGCCTATTAGCTCCCCAAGAAAATTGGTGGGAAATTGCCTGCAGATTGTAGGAAATTGCATCTCCAGGCCCTGTAAAAAATGTAGGATAGCACAACACTGATCCTCTCAGAGCAGCTATTAATACAGCAGAAGCTGACCTTTAGCATGGTGTGAAACAACTTTGCTATTTGCTGAATAAAGACTGTATTATGTATGGTTGAAGGAGGGTACAAATTATTACCCTAGCTATGCTTGTAGCCAGGCTGCTCCAGGAAGCTTAAGCATTAGTGATAGGTTTTGCTGCCCCCCACTTCTTCCGGTTGGAAGATAGGAGATAAGATCTTAGAGCCTTATCCAGAAATTTAATTGTACAGATGGGCAAAAAACACCTTGTGTTTAAAAGATGCTAGTATACATGAATTTCAAAGGACTAGTGACAGAGCTGAAAAATAATTTGTGAAGCTAATCTAAAAAAAAAAAAAAAAAAAAAAAATTGCCCCTGAGTAGCCTAGACTTGGTCAGAGTAGGAACAACTTTTTGGCTATTTCATTCTATGTGTGTATCCGTAGTAAACATTTGATTTTAGAGCAGTTACGGTGAAATAGAGCTGATTTATACTGTAACTGCTGAGTGTAAAAGTCATAGGACAAGTATTAGTTCTGACAGATTTTAGCATTAAATTCCTTGCAGCTAGGAAACTCACTCCTGTCTTGTTCGAACAAATTCTCATGTATTCTTCATGGCGTTATATGCAATGAGTTTCATCCTCTGTCGTTTCTTCTAGAGCTACCTTTCTAATCTTGTAATTTACCTCAGTTTTACAGGGCTTTTTAATGAGAGAGTCAACTTTTGCATGAATCCTGAGAGAGGGGATATGTAGAATTAGTTGGCAACACAAAAAAATAAATGCCAGCATTTTCTTTGAGCTTGCAATTGTACCTAGTTGGTTCAAAGCCTCCTGAGGAAGATGTGTGTGTGAATCAGAATGATGTATTGATCAGAAGTGAGCGTGGGGAGGGCAGCAGCAGGGAAAAAGTAATTTTGCAATCAAGAGCATTGCTGTTTTCAAACTCAACTGAGATCTGGTGGTAACTGGCGGCTGCCCAGGGATCTGAGTGAAATCAATATGTTCATTTCCTGTTGCATTAGCGTCCACTGATGTAAATGAGCTGACAAGGCTTACTAACTCTCACACAACTGATTAGAGAAAATTATGGTGTCTTGCCGTATGGAGCTGAGGCAGAGGAGCTAAGCACCAGGTAGCATGACAAAACAGGTACTGCTCGTAGTTGAAAGCACAGATAAAGGGGATAAAGAGTACTTCATGTTACAGGGCTCTCTGGGCCCTTGTTTAGAATTCTTATGATCATGCATGCAGACGTATGTTAATCTGAAATGCTAATTTGTTGAGGGATTGTCTTTCTAAATTAGTTATAGCAACTTTTATGGAAGTTACGCAGTTTAGTGCTGTGTGTCTTTTCTTGTAAAACACAGGCAACGCAAGAGCTATGGTGCTTGAGCCTTTGTTCTGTATTTACAATAGCTGTTCATCTTCTGAGGTATTGCATACTAATTGCATTCTCAAAATAAACATTGCCATTTAGTAAAAAATGTGGGTTTTTTGTATAGTGCAATACCTATATTAGAATAAGCAAAGAATATTTAGAGGACACACAGAATCTGCTCCGTTCAGAGGACACAGAAAATCTGCACTGGCTCATCACTGAATTTGCCTTATCTTCTAACAGACAAACAAAGAAAATTAAGTGATATAGTATCCAGAAGTTAATTTCTCTTGGCTGATGGGATTATGGACACTGCTACCTGCATGCCTGCTCTGGCTTTAATTAGGCCAAGCCCATTATTCTACACAGAGCAAGGAAGTAACAAGTCATTCTTGTACAAAAAGCAGAAGTTTCTTGTCATAAATTCAAAGTTGCAAGCTCTTGCATTATTATGGAAAGAACAAAAATTCAGACTGGGCTGTGAGGGATTTGGAGTGCACCACATGCTGCTGGATAGTTAGGTGGTTTAAGAGAGGCTTGGTAGGGAAAAACAATTCAGACGAACCAGTTCTCAGCCAACAATGACTCAAAAAGATGTGCAAACTGTAAGTAGCACCCTTCACCCTGTAACAGCTTGTGAGCTCCAGCAAAAGACAGGATACTAAGCTTTGCTTGCTTTCTTTTTCTGTAATTAGTTCAAAGAGAGTTTGTTGTCAATCTAAGCTCTGGTCAGTCAGAGTTTGGTCAAGCCGTGTTTTTCATATTGCATAAATACAGCCAATAACACATCAGAAAAACAAAATCTGATTTCTTTAATCAGACTGACTTTTTTTTTTTTCTTATGGTGCCTTCCTGTGTAACTCTTCTCACTTGCCACACTAGGAAAATGCAGCTTTTTTTGCCCATCTTTGTTCAAATTTCCAGTATTTTGAATGTCATAAAATGGTTCTAATTTACTGCAATATCCTGTTGAATATCAAATGTTTTGCTGCTGTTATTCTTCCTAGCACCAGAAAACTATTAATTGTTCATTTTACCCAGAATCATATTCACATTCATTCATTGAAACAATTCACATTTTTTTTCAAGTTCTCTATCAATGGCTTCCACTGGGTATTTAACTTTTATAAAATAGTTAATCTGAGCATTTCTGAGCTTTACCAAAATATTCCTTCTCCTGCATCGTACCTTTCTGACACTCCAGCTGAGAGTAAACCAACCTAGTCCCCACCACTTGCTCTTAAGAACTGAACACTGAGGCGAAATCTGAGAGTGCTTGGTCCAGTTAGACAAAGAACTTATTTTTCTGTGAAATATCCCAAAGCTTTTCTTTATACTCTAATAAAGATTCAGCTTTCTGCTTATAAAAAGGCACTAAGCAGATATATAACGTGAGCACAGCCCTTCTTAAGGCTTTCAGTGCTGGGATGGGGTGAGGGACAGGTTGAAATAGGGAGGAAGGAGGAAAGATGGAGAGCAGAGGCTCCCTTTTGACCAGCTTTTTCGCTATAATGCTTGGCCGTGAGGTGGGAGAGGCCGGTGAAGTTTGTGGCCTCAAGGAGAGGGCCAGCAAGGGTTTGGAGGGGGCCCAGTACCGTGGTGGACCCCCAGTAATTCTGGGGGGGAAGGGGAGTGACCAACAGTGTGCACACAAGGTGGTGGGGTGTGGTATGGCCTCCATCTTGCCCAGCCAGTCCCACTGCTGCTGGCTAAGGGGCTGGGGGATGGGGAGCTGAGGGAGTGGGACTGGTGTTTGGGGCTTGCTGGGAGAAAGGTGGCTGGGGGAAATTTAGGGGAGAAAAGTGGGGGCAGTGTGGATGATGATAAGCTAGAGAATTTATGAATAAATAATTTACGGCCCCATCACTAGGTGTTGTTTGGGGTCCAAGCTTGTCCAAGGTGGTCCAGGGGCAAGTAAAGAAAAAGACTTGGAAGAAAGGGGTTTGTGGGGTGGCATCAATTGTTTGTTTTTTCTGTGGCTGCTTCTACTTATGGGGGGTCCACTAAATTAACAGCGAACTTGTCATCTCCCTCACCTCCCTGCAGCAAGCTGCTCTGCAGCAGATTTGAAGCACCTGAGGGGAAGGAATTGCACATCCTGGCCCTGCTGCCTCTCTCCAGCCAGGGTGAACTGCTTTATCTGGAACTTGTTTACTGGAAAGGAAGGTGAAGGAACATTATTTTTCTGCCAGCAGGGAAGACTTTTCCATTTACAGAGGAAATGGAGATATGTTAGAAATAGCACACTCAAGCAGCAATGAAGATGTAGCATCAGAAAGGTAAGCCAAGACTTTATACTTGATTGAAGAGATCTGGGTGGAATATTGCATTTGTGTTATTGAACCAAATACAGCAAAGCTAGTACTCACTGTTGGTTGTTCTTTTTTTTTTTTTTTTTTTTTTTTTAGTAGTACCCTCAGGAAAGAAGGCAGTGTAAGAGCAAATATCCAAGCAAATGTTTATCTGCATGTTTGATAAGTTCCTGAGAAATGGTCTTGTCCAACCAGACAATGGCTAACCACTGTGGTTAAAGTGTAATGTGCTTTTGGCACAGACATCAACGTTCTGTTTTGAGCCATCTTGCTCGGAATTGTTCTAATGAAAATAGGCTGTATATAGGTACCATCAGAGGTCCTCCACTCTGTTCCCAGGAAAACATCTTACTTATAAGGAATTTCACCTTCCTGTTCAGGAACACAATATCTAGAAAAGACTTAAAATTCCCAGTGCAAATATGTTGATGATTAACTCTTGATCAGTCATACTGAAGACTTTGGAACCTGGATATTGGGCAGGAAATGGATGAGGTATTTGGCCAGGTGAAGCCTCTGCCTTTTACAGCGTGGGCAACTACAATGTGGCATGAATAGCTCCTGTTTTAGAACTATACAGGCCAGTGCCACAAAATGGCAATTACCTCAAAAAAAAAAAAAATCCTTTAGCAATCTTACTGAAAATTCTTTGCTCTCTAATCTTTGCAAACTGGCAAGTAATAGAGAAAATTGCAGGTATCATTCAAAATCACTGTTGCTTTTCTTGGGCTGGTACTATAGAAATCCTTACAAGTGGGTTTTATATTTGTGTGGGTTCTGTTAATCTCACATATAGAGACAGAATCTTCTGTCAGGAACAGAATAGTATTCTTCCGTGTTGCTTTGAAATGTTCCACAATATGTGCTGTAGCAAACTGTCTTCCCCACTACACTACTACTTTAAAGTCTGAGGCTTATCATAGCAATTTCCCATGCTTTCATCCAAAGCCTGAAAATATGCCTCGAGCAAGACATTCAATCAAAAGTAAAACATTGCCAGCTATTTGACTGTCTCTCCAGCTCCTTGGGAGGTATTGTGAAGAAACTCGTTACAAAAGCGAGATGAAAGAAAACAGAAATGAAACAATAAGAACAGTTTCAGCTCTGAGCAATTGTCTGAGTATCCCACCGCAATCAAGTTACCCCTTCTAGAATAAGAACTTTAATTTGATCTTACTTTCACTGATTTATTTTCTGTTACAGTTTTGAGCTTTTTAAAGGAGCCATTTCCTTTTTGAATGTCTCTAATCGAAGATCAGGAGGATTTGAAAGGGTTGCCTAACAACTGTAACTCTTCCACTGTTTTTTTTCCCTTTACATTTTGTTTGTCTTCAGATTTCACGGAAGCAAAATTTCCTTTTCTCTTTCATCCAGTCCCGAGGAACCAGTGTGATGAATGGGTTGGGCTGGTTGGACTATTCTGCATGAATTGGTAAATCAGGACTGATCTCTTTAGATGAATCTAGTTAGAAATGGTATTAAATCCCAATCTGCTGGGCTTTGGCAGTTTAGGAGGATACAGTGCTTAGTATCTTATTGTACTGGAAGAAGGAGCTGTTTTGTTATTTCTGTTAGTTTTGCAATGAATGTCACATTGTGCAATCAATATGTTCTTGATTTCCTGCTGTGGGTGGAGGCAGGTTGTCTCATAACTACCAGTTCAGGCATCCAGTGGGAAATCTACGGGGAAAAAAAAAACAAAACAAAACCAAAAAAACTCCAAAACCAAGAACCAACTGGAAAAAAGCCTTTCTCCTAGAGTAGCAGGCCTACTTGCACTACTGAGGGGAGCATGACATATGCACAGCCACCATAGGTCTCCTCAGTTATACATCCCTGCCAGCCTTTGCTAAAATCTAGTTATATTTCAGACACTTCTGTTGTAATTGTCTCATAAAACTATCCCATTTCCTTAGGGTAGGCCCCTAGCTTCATATCTTCTTATTCTTGCTTCCCAGTCTCTATTCATGATGAATTCTGTAAAACCAAGAAGGAAACATAATCCTTATGTTGCTGTGTAACATAAAGGCTTCTGACCTCATGCTAGCCCAAAGTGACTGATGTGTCTTGGAAAGTTTCAGGCAGTCTGTCTGTCGTAGGATCATTGAATAAAATGTAAGTCAGAAGGAATATCTGTTTCTCTTGTGCAATATCTGCTCAGACAGGGCCAGGTTCAAAGTTAAGCTGGGTTGCTTAGGACCTGCCCAGTTGAGTTTTGCATAACTCCAAGAATGAAGATACCACACGTTTTCTGGACAACACGTTACAAGGCCTAATTGTCCCATTACGACTTTTAATTTAATCCAGTCAAAATAAGGACTGCTGCATCTTCTCCTTTGGCTGTGCAGTCCAGAGAGCTGCACATTGTCCTCACAGGCAGAAATAGTTTGATGGGGCAGAATGATTTGTGGGCTGCTCTTTCTTCCTAGGACTCTGAGAGCAGAGAGACTGTCTTCCTCTTCTTCATTGTTCCACTTCTAGCCCTTGCTCAATTTTTATTATGTATTTCTTACCTACTGAAGTGGCACAAGTGGTAACTTCCATTCACTAATGATGGCAAGGTTTATCACCTGATATCATGAGTTGTGGGAGACAGCTAGGATGAAGTAGAAGGAGAGAAGATTAGATGAGCATAGGGAAACAACAGTGAAGATGGTAACTAGACAGGATGAGAGGAGCTGGAAAAGACAAGTTATGTAGGGAAAATAATTTTAAATCCTCCATGAGTATGATTCAGTCTTGGGTGGGCTGTAAAATACTGTTGTTTTTTTTCTCCTTTCATTATATGAAGAAGGATTTTATAACTTAAAAATACCATTGTGGTTTCCATAGAATCATAGATTAGTTTGGGTTGAAAAGGACCTTAAAGATCATCTAGTTCCAAACCCCTGCCACGGGCAGGGACACCCTCCACTAGACCAGGTTGCTCAAAGCCTCATCCAGCCTGGCCTTGAACACCTCCAGGGATGGGGCATCCACAGCTTCCCTGGGCAACCTGTTCCAGTGCCTCACCACCCTCACAGTCGAAAATTTCTTACTAGTATCTAATCTAAATCTACCCTCTTTAAGCTTAAAACCATTACCCCTCATCCTATCACTCCACTCCCTGATAAAGAGTGACTCCCCATCTCTCTTTTAGGTATTCCCTCTTCAGGTACTGGAAGGCCTTTATAAGGTCTCCCCAGAGCCTCCTCTTTTCTAGGCTAAACAACCCCAACGCTCTCAGCTTGTCCTCATGTGGGAGGTACTCCTCTGACCATCTTCGTGGCCTCCTCTAGACTCACTCCAACAGGGGGTGTCCTTCCTGTGCTGAGGACTCCACATCTGAACACAGTACTCCAGGTGGGGTCTCACAAGAATGGAGCAGAGGGGGAGAATCACCTCCCTTGACCTGCTGCTAATCCTTCTTTTGATGCAGCCCAGGACGCCACTGGCTTTCTGGGCTGCAAGCGCACACTGCCGGCTCATGTTCAGCTTTTCATCAATCAACACCCCCAAGTCCTTCTCCTCAGGGCTGCTCTCTGTCCGTTCTCCACCCAGTCTGTATTTGTGCTTGGGATTGCCTCGACCCACGTGCAGGACCTTGCACTTGGCCTTGTTTAACTTCATGAGGTTTGCACGGGCCCACCTCTCAAGCCTGTCAAGGTCCCTCTTGATGGCATACCTTCCCTCTAGCATGTCAGCCACACCACACAGCTTGGTGTCGTGCAGAAAACTTGCTGAGGGTGCAAGCTGTCCATGTCGCCAACAAAGATGTTAAACAACAGTGGTCACAGTACCGACCCTTGCAGAATGCCACTTCTCACTGGTCTCCACTTGGACATTGAGCCATTGACCACAACTCTTTGAGTGCAACCATCCAGCCAGTTCCTTACCCAGCGAGTGATCTTTCTGTCAAATCCATGTCTCCCCCATTCAGAGACAACAATATCATGCGGGACAGTGTCAAAAGCTTTGCCCAAGTCCAGGTAGATGATGTCCGTTGCTCTTCCCTTATCCACCAGCGCTCTGACCCTGTCATAGAAGGCCACCAAATTTGTCAGGCACGATTTGCCCTTAGTGAAGCCGGGTTGGCTGTCACCAGGCACCTCCTGATTTTCCATGTGCCTTAGCATAGATTCCAGTAGGATTTGCTCCATGATCTTGCCAGGCACAGAGGTGAGACTGACCGACCTGTAGTTCCCTGGGTATTCCCTTTTTCCCTTTTTACCGATGGGGGTTATTATTCCCTTTTTCCAGTCAATGGGAACTTCACCAGACTGCCATGAGTTCTCCTATATGATGGATAGTGTCTTAGCAACTTCACCCACCGGTTTCCTCAGGACCCAGGCATGCGTCTCATCAGGTCCCATGGACTTGTGCACCTTCAGGTTCATTAGATGGTCTTGAACCTGATCTTTTACAGTGGGCAGCCTCCATCCTTGAGAACTGTTAAAGCTCTTTTGTATATAAATCACTCTCTCCCACACAGTAGCCAACATGGCTTTTCCTTAACTGCAAGCACAGCACTTGCATGCATCACTGAGTTTATGGAGAAGGGCGTATTCTTGGGTGAACTGCAAAACACTAGAAAGCTGTTACGCACATTTATTGTGTCCGAGTTGTCCTAAAAGCTCTTTCTGTTACCTGAGCAGTTATAGGAACATTGTATGCACTGGAATGAGCTTGGCTAGTGGTGACAGTACAAATTGTGGGTTCAAAAGGATAGCAATCTTTGCATGACCATCTTCCTCTGGGCATACTTACTGGGGTACTCAGCTTAGTACTGAGTACTCAGCTTTGCTGTTGGTGCTCTCTGATATGTGCATTTGTCCAGATGCAGTGTGATGGGCCAGAGGAGATTCTAAGAGAGCTCTCCTCCTACTCCTTATTCAGCTACTTGCAGCTTTAGCTATTGTAATAGCCCCACTGTGTTCTTGTCTAATTACATACCGTGTATTATACCATGCCATTGAGATAACACAGATCGTATTTGCTATTTAGCCATTGTAAGGCAGAGATCCTGAGAGGCAGAAACACCCTTTTTCCAGTGTAATGACCACAGATCAAAAACTATGGGTGGATATTGACAGCAAGATGAAATGTGGCCTACCAGATGAAATGCAGCAGATAATGTGACTTGTAGACACAGCTGAACAAATTACTCCAGAAGCTTAAGGGGTCACTGCAGTGTAAACAGAAAGCAAGGCTGACCTGTGCTGTGTTCTCAAGACATAATAAATACATTCTTTGTGCTGCTGCTTACCTTCTGCTGAATCAGGATTCCTTCTCTGGGCAAAACTTTGAGTCTCAACTTCTGTATTTCAAACAGAATTGCTTTTTGTTGTCCTTGAAAAGTTGCATTTAAGTGTTTGAAGCTTCTGTCTTTGTGCAGTACACTGTAAAATTCCTGCTTTTGGCAGCTGGAAAATCTATCTGCTAGTTCCAGGAAGGAAAATTAAAGGGTTTTTAGAGGGATGAGCCTGATCTGGCTGTTAGTTGGACGTAATTTTATTGAGTTTGGTGAAGAGCAAGTGCCTTGTGCTGAATGAAGAACTGAGCTACTTCAGTACTTGTCTGTTCTTCCTTTCAGCTGAGTAGGGATAAAAAACTGGAGCATGCATCTGTCTTGAGGAGAGTGGAGAAAGTGTGATGAATTCAAATAAATTTTTCTGAACTATGCATATTTTGCACTCCTAGAAACTCATGAATAACAAAGGGTCCTATGGGCAGGTACTTATTTTGTCTTGTTTTTTTCTTAGTTTAAAGGACTCATTTTAGACACTGACTAGTCTGATACACTAACTTGGCTGCCAGTGATGCTACTTGCTTTAATGGATCAAGAAAAGAAAGAGCAATAGTAGTGGCTCTCTTAAGCAAAAGAAAATACAAAATAAGTATTTCCTTGACTGTCTTTTATCATGATGATTACCATTTGACTTCCCAAGTTTGGAGCAGGTACCATCAGGCTTTCAAAAGAGCCATGGAGCCTATCACAGGTTACTGCTGTGCCAAATATGATGTTGCTAGACATATACGTGGGACTGAAGGAAGAAAAATACTCGGCAATCTGCTGTAACTTAATCCAGATGGTCAAGTTTATGTTTTCTTTAGAATGCAAACTGTCTTCAGTGAATTCATTAGAACCATATTGTAGCTTTCTTTTCTAGTATACTTTTAGCGACTAGCTTTAAAAGCCTACAACTGACAAACTGATCTCAGGTGCCTAATTATTTTCTTTCTGAAGGTTTTAAACTGTTGAACAATTATTTCTTTCTTTATCTTTCTCTTCCTTTCTTTCTCTCTCTTCCTTTTTTTCTCTCTCTCTTCCTTTCTTTCTCTCTTTCTTTCTCTTCCCCTCTCTTCCCCTGCCTCTCTTTTTTCTTTCTTTCTCTTTCTTTCCCTTTTTTCCTACCCCCCTTCTTTATCTTTCCCCCCTTTCTCTCTCTTCCACCCCTTTCTGTCTCTTTCCCCACTTCCCCGCTCGTTCTCTCATTCTCTCATCCTCTCTCTCCTGCTCATCCTCTCACTCACTTTTTCCCTCACTCTCCCTCTCTCTTGCTCTCCCCACCCCCCCACGCTCTGCCTTTCTTTCTCTTGCCTCCTTCCTTTTTCTATTTTTTTTTTTTTTAATTGAACCAACATGCAATCCTGTGTATCATTGGTTTAGGTATCTAGAGATAGCTAATACATTGGTTTCGTCTGGGATTAATCTAGATGTTTGAATAACAGGGAGCTATAGTTTAGTTGTAATGTATTCAGCCAGGGTACTTGCCATGTTCTTATCATGGATGGGTCACTTCTTGAATAAGAAACATTGGTCCTAAATATGCTAGATGTCTTTGTCTACCCATGTTTCTGGACAGTTTCTTCCTATACATTTTCTTGGTTTGAATTTTCTTTTTAATTTATTTTAAATATTTACCAAAAGTACCCAAAATTTGGGTTTTCTTACTTAGTTGTTTAATCAAAGTAGGCTAAAGCTGAAGCAATTCTGAGAACGTAAATAAAATGTTTTCATACAAATTAATTCTGATAGAATTAGATCCTTAAAGAAACTCCAGTACCTACTGCTAATGATGTAAAAAAATTCCACCTGAGTAAAAACCCAAGAAAACACAAAATCGTCAGTGCTTTGAACACAAATTTCTCATGGAAGAGCACTAGGTGATATTTACTGATCTTTCCTCATAGTGACTTCATTGAGAAACCAGGAAATCAAATTTCTAGTGTAACAGAACAAGCATATACAGGGACAATAATAGGATGCTCACTGACTCATCTGTAAAGGGACAGTGTCTATTTTTAAACTTGGGAAAGAATAGCGTAGAAAAGATAGTTCTGGTTATCACTAATTTTTAGGTTTTCTTTTTTTTTTTTTTGTTACTTTTAAAATAAAACTATCTTTCATCCCTCTTTTTTATCCTTTCTTAAAGATGAGGGAGCTGAACTCTGTCCATTTACAATGACAAGAGCTCCTACAATGGACGGTTCTTAGTATGTGAATAGTATTGTATTCCTTCCTTCATTTGTTTTAGGAACTTATTGTCCAAGTTGCTTGCAGTAAATAGTATGTTTATTCCCTGGATGTATGGGAGAAATACTGACATGAATAAGTCAGCTGATGTTGTGTAATGCAGCATGACAATGAACTGAATGGAACAGGTCTTTTTTTTTTTTTTTTTTTTTCTTCCTGATCTTTGTTTAGTTATAAGGAAGTAATTTGGGAGAGGGGTGTGACATGTAAATTGGTCATGTCTTCTGAACTACTCAATTTGAATTAATTAATTTACTAACAAAGTATCAAATAAATATATATAAATTGGAAGTCATAGGATAAAGTTTCCATTTGCTTACTTAAGTAGATCAGATACTAACAAAAGCTGTTCAGTGCTGGAAACTAGAGTTGCTTTTCCCCTCTCAAAACAAGTGCAGCAGCTGTATAACATGTCCTCTTTGAAGGTGTCTGTCATTCCAGTTCAGACTCCGGCTGTTGGCCACTGTCTGCTATTTTTTCACACTGAATGCCCTTGAATATACCAGGTGCAAAGTTGTGGTGCCCCATATGCATCATAATAGTCATGCAGCAGAGTGTCATCTCAAGACTGTTCACAGCCCAGTAACGGGCCAAAGTCCGCTCTATTTCTGTTGCTGAATTGCATTGTGTTGTGGTAGCAACACAGCTGGAAAATAAAGCACAGTAGTACCCAAGACCACATAAACCATCTGCTGTGTACATGGTACAACAACAGTGAGTCAAAAATCAAAGGAGGAACAGATTATGAGTAGGGTAGGACTACTGCAGTAATATAACATGTATTAGAAAAATGGTTATGCTTGTTGAAACAAACAAATAGAAAGTCATTCTATGCTAAAGTCCACAGGATCTGCTTTA
>NW_010100837.1:81431-85954 GCF_000699245.1 Pterocles gutturalis
TTTTAAACAAACTGGGAGAAAGGTGGAAAGGTAGACTATTTTAAGCATATTTTATCACTATAAGTGCTTCTTTCTGAAAAAAATAAAATTTGGAAGAGTAGCTTCTCTATAACATAAGCGAAATAGGCACTGGTGTATGCAAGATGTCTGTTCTTATTTGTGAGGTAGCAAAACACCCAAGAGAGCATGCTAGTGTTGGTCCCGGAGACAAGGGGCTGTGTAATGATATCCATATCCAGCCTGCTTCTGGCAAATTTTGTCTTGTGTGAGAAATGGAGCAAGAGTTAGAGGTTAGAATCAAGATGCTTAGAAAATTGTCACTTGTCCCAAAATCTTTACAAGTTGTTGGACCCAAATTCCAAAAAGCAGAATCTCTTGGTGAAGGATTTTTCTGGCAAAACTCAAGGAATCTTCCTCTAGGAAAGCTGCTGCTTTCAGAGGGACTGTCACTTAGAAGAATTTGGGTAAAGACTAGGTTTACTGTATGCCAGGGGATGACCCTAGGCAACATGAATGCTTTTTCTCACTTAATGGCCTTCAGTTTTTTCTTTGGCTGGTAGCCTGCAACTCCTTTGTGTAACAACACTATAACAAAGACCATGACAGCACAGCTAGCGCTTTTAACTTAAAACTGTACCCCATACAACTTCATCCTTCTGCCTTTTTTCTCTTCTGCCAAGAAAAAAGCTGAATAACCGGAATTAGTGCTCCTTGAGTACCAGTTCTCTTGGCTAGCAATTTTATTCAGAAAACAGATGGTTCAGTATGTGAAAGAGGGCTGGTAGGGACCTCTGTGTGAGGTCCCTGGCAGGGTAATCTCATTCCAAAGATCTAGGTGTCTGGAATTCCCTCCCCCTCCCCTTTAATACAAATCTTTAAGTGTTAAGTCAGGCAGAAAATGAGTCTAGTCTACATTTATCTTACTGAATGGCAGTCAACTCCCGCCTAATCTTTCAACATATATTTGTTCAATGGATCAACACATTGTGTAAGCAGCATGACGGACAGGTTTAGAAATGTGTCTGCTTATGTTTGGTTTGTACTGAACCATTGACCATTTTGTTTGTGAATCCATCATAAATTACATCTCCAGGTTGCTCAGTAAGAGTGAGGAGGGGAAATACTTGTTCTCACTGTGTTGAAAGGCATTTTACACAGCTGTCAACCTCTAGAAGGGAAGTTGAATTGCATCAGTAGTACCTTAGCTTTGTTTTTCAAAAGCTGGATGGATATGGCTCTGCTTTTGCAAGTCTTTTCCTAATTGCAACCATACTTCTTATTGAAGATAACATAAGTGAAAAGGCAAGAACTGTTATTGTCAAATAAATATGTAGTAATTTGGGAACAAAGGTATGATAGTGATTTTGTATGTTATTTTAGCTGCATTTGACAAAACCAAGGCTAAGTAACACCAGAAATATATGTGATATTTTTAGTAATGGAGATACATGTTAAAATTTCATCATTTCAACAAATGCAAAAATGACCTGATGGGTGGTATTTAAAGATATCTGAAAGCAAGCTAGGAAGGTGGCACTCCCAGCATTGACAGGAATGTGGACTATGTAAATGTTTCAATTAACTCCTCCTAATCTGAGAATTTTTTTTAACATAGCTGTTATGTGGCTGCTGCTGCCTCATGTGGGAGATGAAGGAACAGGTGGAAGTTCCAGAGCCTAGAGACTGCTCTTCTGCAGATAGGAAGAGCTTGCCTGGATGTGGGTGAGGAGCAGTGGGCATGGAGGTGACCAGAGTCTTGCCGAACACCCCATCCCAGAGGCCGGAAAGGACAGAGAGACGAAATTATGCCACTTTTGATGATTGTGTTGACTTTGAGCTGCTGCTTACCCAGGGAGCATAGGAAAGTGGCACAAAGCTTCCTTCCCCATATGCATCTCTTCACCAGGGTTGAGGAAGGGCTTAAGAAAGGAAAAAGATTAATAAAGGGGTCACCTTTATCCTTGCCACCCATCCTCATTTCCAGCTAAAAGTTAAAGCTTTGGAAATAATTCTGAACAAGAAAGAGGATTATCTTGTCCTAGCTACACATCTGAAGGCAGTGAGCCTCAGGTGTGAATCCCTGCAGCCTACTCCAAGCTTTGTTTAAATGGGTTCAAGCTGCAACTAAATGGGACTGGAAATGAAAGGCAATTAGGAGAGAGCTGGAGAAGAAGAAAGGACACTTGGCAAAGGACTGGGTTTCTTCATACACTCAGAAGGAAAAAACTGCAGGAGAATGATTGCTGGTGGCTGCTTTGCTGTTTTAGATGGTTATGTTCTCATGAAGGGAAGTTTTTGGATTCATGGTTTTTTGTGGGATTTGTGTTAGCCTTTTTTTAGTCTCTTATGCATTGAGACTTCTTGAGATTGGTAGAAACTGATTGAATTTTTTGTTGTTTGAAAGCTTAAACTTCAGTGTAAAGTATGTACTAAACTTTTTTTTTTAAAGAAAGTGCAGGAAAAAAGCCATTTTAGTCAAAGTGCAAATAATTATGTTAGAATTGTCTCTTTTTTTCCTTTTGTGGTGGAGAGTAAATTTGTCATTTCTCTATGAGAGAATGTTTCCAAGTTCTAGTTCAGCTGAGTAAAATAATTTCTTCCTAACCACCTGTAATAGGATTTGGAAAAAAAAGAAAAAAACAAAAAAAAAAAAAACAAAAAAAAAAACCTAGTAAAGAAAAAAGATGAGAAGAAGGCAAGCAGCCTTGAGAATATGGGGAAGAAACTGAGAATGAAAAGTTGAGCATTTCTATAGAACTGGGTTTGGGGTATAGAAAAGAATGGAGCTTGTAACTCAGAGAATAGTGTGAATGTTATTCTGTGAGCCTGGAACCACTTTTTAACCCTCATCCTCTAAGAAAAAATCTAACATCTGCTTATGTGAGCATCCGTTCAGTATAGAAAATGCCTGGAGTATCATTTTAGTAATTTTACTTACTGTATGTCTTTTATATGGGTTGTGATGCTGACTGAAATTTCCCTTACCTCCTCCTTCTCTGTCTTAAGAAGATGTTGAGGGCTTTAGGAATTGCTTCTAGAACAGTGTTTTCCAAATATTAGCTCAGGGAATAAGATGGCTGTGAACTCCCATGTTTGCTGGAATAAATAAACCTACACTGTCCTTGTGAAAACTTTTGTTGTTTTTTCCATTCTCTTCTTTTTCTAAAGTTAAGGGTAGGATGGTTTGAGTACCATTTCGCATGCCATCAGAGCCTTTGAATATCACATTTTTCCTTTTATGTTTTGTTTATTTTCAGCTTTTCCTCTAGACGATATGGAGAGTTCCTTTCTTAGCCTTACCCAATAGCATTATTGCTAGTTTCTCAAAGTTTTGAAAAAAAATAAATTACATGATGCAAGTCAAAACAAAAACCTGTCCACCTAGCAGCAAATGCATACACTTACCAACGCACAGATACAAATATCGATAGATACCTTCACTGCTTTTTGACAGATAGTTTTTTGTATGAAATATGGGATACTCTGGCTGTGAGATTTAAGCATGATTTACTGAATGATTCCACTTCTTCCATGTATTTGTGTGTACATACAATAAATATCAAGGAGAGGGGAGAATTACTTAGACACCAAAATTAATAATTTTCTTTCAGTGTGCATTATCTGCCAGGCTGGCAAATTGAAAATTATACTATGAGAAATATAATAACCTGCTCATTTGCAAAGTAATTCCTTTAGAAGTGTATATTACTTCCATATCAGTATCTAACTAGTTAATTTGTTATTTGTTGTTATAGTGATTAATTGCAAAAAATTGGTTAGAATAGCTTCTGGACCTCTACCAATAAAAAGGGATTTGCTGGTTATAACTAAGGCTACCTGAAAATCTGAATTTTTGGCAAGAAACATGTTCTCTTTTCCACAGCAAATCTATTTTTGTTGCTGAAAACGTAATTCTTTTTATTCTTGGATGCTGCAGTCTTCTGAGTCCTCAGGTTCCTCCTCTTCCTAGTGCTCCCAAGTCCTGAATGGGCTTCACTGTCGGGAGCAGGGTGTGGAACACAACCACTCGGAGGTACAAGTGATGCATCACAGGAGAACTTGGGCTAAGTGAGAAGATTGATCTACACAGGAGAGTATGAGCATGAAATTCTCCTAGAAAAACTAGTGGCTCATGGCTTAGACAGGAACACCCTTTGCTGGATAAAAAACTGGCTGGACGGCTGAGGCCAGAGAGTCGTGGTGAATGGAGTTAAGTCCAGGTGGCAGCTGGTCACCAGTGGTGTTCCCCAGGGATTGGTTTTGGGGCCTGTCCTGTTTGACATCTTTACAAGTGAGTGCTCCCTCAATAAGTTTGCTGGTGATACCAAATTGAGTGGGTGTGTTGGTCTCCTTGAGGGGAGGGAGGCTTTGCAGAGTGATCAGGACAGGCTGGACCGATGGGCTGAGGCCAATTGTATGAGGTTTAATAAAGCCAAGTGCCGGGTCTCGCACTTTGGTCACAACAACCCCCTGCAATGCTACAGGCTCAGGGGAGAGTGGCTGGAAAGCTGCCCCACAGAGAG
>NW_010100837.1:86476-94953 GCF_000699245.1 Pterocles gutturalis
AAGTGGTGGAGTCACCATCCCTGGAGGTGTTCAAGAAATGTGTAGAAGTGGTGCTTAGGGACATGGTTTAGTGAGTTAGGTGGTGTGGGTTGACAGTTGGACTTGATGATCCTTGAGGTCTTTTCTAACCTTAATGATTCTATGAAATATGTAAAATGAAATCTTCAACCTAGAAGTCCCATGTAATATCATTATAAAAGATATCTTAATGTTTTCTTTTTATCCTTTAAAATTTTATCTCCTTCTTGCTCCTTTTGAGTAATTTTGAGGGGCGAAATGCCAGTTCTGTTTTGAAATCTGCTGTTGCCATGGAAGTCCAACAAAGCAAAAGTAGATCCTAGAGTATTTTTCACTCTGATTTGAGTTCTGCACACTGGGTATGGAAGTTAGGATTTTAATTCTCACTCCAGCTACTTTTAAACCATGTTAGATGGCTGAAATAGCGTAAATCAGCTCTTTGGAGTGTGCAAAAAGATTTAGAAAGAATAGACAACAGAAAGTCTATGCTGTGTCACACTGACCTCTTCTCCAGCCTTAGCAAATGTTTAGGTGTTAGTGAGACAGAAGAGGTGGTAGAGGCACACACACATGTAAAGACATTAGGTAGTGCTGTGGTCCTCTCTGAGATGTCTTTCGAGTATTCTTCAAACATGTCAGACATGTAGGGATTCAAAGCTGCTTAAGCATGGTCGTCTATGCATGCTGTGCATTTGTTTCCTACTATAAGTAGCCAAGAAATTCAGCTCTGGATATCCAGTTCAGCTTCTCAGATTTCTCTTTCTTGAAAGCTGTAGTTGGAACTTTGTTCAAGCCACAGCCTTCTCACCAGGATGTTTTGAAACAAACATTTAAAAAATGTGTTGACTTTTGAAAACCAAGCTCCTGCTGTTTTTGCAACCTTACCTGTAAACTGGCATAAACTACTTTTGTTGTATTCTATAAAAAGGATGTTTAATTTTTTTTTTTTTTTTGGTCTACTGCTTAACTTGTCTTTTATCAATGTTGGAGACTGAATTATTAGTAAAAAAAGCTTTGGTTTCTCTGGTGAAGGAAGATATGGTACAGCACAGCTGACTGAAGTGACTGGCTAAAAGCCAGTTTGGTTGTAATAATCTGATAAGGAAATATATTGCAGTTTAAGATGGTTACAGGGGTTTTCATATGGGAGCACATTCCAGTTAGTCTTACTTTGGTTTGCAGGTGTAAATTGGGAAGGTTTCTAGTGGTTTCAGCAGTAGGATTAGGTTTGAGTGGGGTCTCAAAGTATGGCACTGGAGTGTGCTAGAACAGAAAAGCACTCCTGGTGAAAAATCAACTGAAAAAAAAAGATTTTATGAGAATGCCAATCTGTGGAAATGGATTCCTGTGGGGGAGCCTTTTCTCTTTTGCAGCAACAAGAGCTTGACAGCCATAGCATGGCATGGAACCTTTGGATACATGGCTGCAAGGTGTTTCTGAAGGTTTGCTCTTGTTCAGGATGTTACTGACCTCAGTTTCCGTGGTCAGGAACTGCCTTCCTGAGCAGCCTCTGGCAGGCTGATTCACCACGCTGTCTCTCAGTCTTTTCTGTCTACTAAATGGCATGTTGCTTTCCATCTTCTGTAGCGTGCTTTGAGATTCACTGTTAAAATGCCATGTAAAAGCTAGGTCGTACTAATATATGCTGGCAGCTTGTTAAAGTGTCATGGTTTCAGTGATGCATGTGTAACCACTCTAACATAAGATAAATATGACAAGTGCTAATTCCGAACACCCACATTATTGAAACTGAGAACAGCTTAGGTAAAGCACTTTGAATTTTCTGAGGACATCTGAGGACTATGATTACAGCATCTCAGACTACTTTTACCTGGAAAAAGAAAAAGCTACATTAAAGATCCAGGACTTAAAGACAAATGGTTGTTTTAAAAGAGGCTGGGGTAGAAATGCATATACATGTGTTTGAGACCTGCAAACACTTCTCATTCTCTGGAGGAAGTGAAGGAAACGGTAAGATGAGAATATGTTGATCTCCCTATGGTAAAAGAAACAAGCTAATGCCCAAGCACCAAGACCTGTACATCAGCACAACTTCATTTGTGAGTGTCCCTTGCTGTGAGATTTTCCTGATGAGTCTGTGTCATGGAAAAGAGAAGTGGCTGTGTGGGAAAGGAGGTCAGCCAGAGGGAGGAAGAGAAAACTATTCTTCAGTTGATGTGTTGCCAAAATGAAGTATGTGATGGCCTTTTCTGGCTTGAGTGGGAAGTTCTGTGCAGGCCAGTGCTGAAAGGTGGCCCCATCAGTGTCCATTGTAAGCACTGCCATTTGTCTGGGTTTGTCAATTCTGACTTAAAGAAAGAGAGAGAGAAACTGCATCATTTTCAATTGACTTTTACCTATGGGTTTTCTATGTGGAAGAGGGGAAAATACTGAAATACCTGATGTCAAATTGGTAAGTAAGCACAAGATGTCAACCAAGTACTGAAGAAGTATTGAGCAAACAAGTACCTTGCTAGTGCTGGTGACTCCAAGAAGGTGAACATCTCCTGTATGACAGACAGCAGAAGGTGTTTGGGACGGTAGTAATATTGTGCAGCTGCCGAACAAGCATGGGACAGTGAGAGAAAAGCAAAAGACAAAAGGTGAGTGAGTGGTTTGTAAACCACAAGGCAGGCTCTCAGCTATACTGTGAAAGGTTTGCAGATTATAATATGGTTTGGAAAAGAGTGCCAAGAAAACCACTTCACACAGGAGAGAGAAGAAGGAAGCTTTTACTAGGGATGTGTAAGTCACACCATCTGGGGCATGTATTCCTGTAGATACTGCAGAACCTCCTTCTGAACAGTGGAACTGTGTGGAAAGTGAGATTCCTTTCCCATCATAAACATCATACCTTGATATTTTTCATCCTGAAACAAGAATAATTTTAAAAGCCTCACTAAAAGCATAGTGATTATAGTGTCTTTTCTATTGTTCTTTTTAGGCTATTCTATTGTGAAGTTGCTTTCCAGAAATTGTTGCTAGCTGTGAATATTTAAATACAAAGGAAGGTTTCTGGATTCCAGTTCATAAACAGGTCAAAGTCATCTACCTAGAGGAAAAACTACAAAGAATTGGGGAGAGGGATAACGAACCTTTATCCTGTTTACCAAAATTTTCACTTAGCCTTGCAATACAGTTTATGCCGTATTTGTCTATCTAATCCTCTTCCTTTTTCCTCTTGCTCATAAACCATGACAATATCCTAAAAAGAGTGTTTCTTTTGGTAGAGAATAGTGTTTTTCCTGTGCTGTTTTCTTGCTTTTCTGAAGAATGTCATATAGTTATTCTGTATTCTTATAGCATTTTTTCCTGACACTCCAGCTAAATCTTCCTTTGGTTTTTGTCCTTCATGTGGTATACAGTTTCCTTATTGCAGTCATAATGAGCTTATCTCCATGAATCACTATAGATCAGCCAGGCTAACCTGTCAACATTAAAGCCTACCCAACAGTGGCACTATTCACTGTAACACAGTGTTTAACTGAACATGTCACCTAATACAACTCACGTACAGTACTAACTACCTTAAAATGGCAGATCTATCAAAATAATTTACTTATTTTTATGGCAGAGAAAATCTATAAATGGTCAGAAGACTATGTTTTTCTCTCATGTAGCTATTTTACAATTAAAAAAGGTGCAAACTTTTAATACGTTTCTGAAGTACTAGTTATTTTGAAACAAAACAAAAGGTTAACCCCTTAAAAATACAAGGAAAAATTATTTGGATAAAAAAATCTGAGAAACGCATCTGGATACAGCATAAGGAAGGAGAGGAGGATTGAAACTCTTCTGCTTACATTATAGTTACTTTGAAATTGTGTGGTTCATGTGTAACTCCTCCTCATCACATATGGTTTCTAATTGTAAAGTGAACAGGAGGAAGAAAAGGTTTTTTCCTAGGGTGTGATATAACAGCAAAATGTTCAAGTTAGATCCTGTATATCTGGAAAATGATCCTTCTGGCCCACTTTTAATGCTTTTCTCTGTAGAAAATATCTTCTTCAGGGTTGAGATTGTTTGGCAGCTAGGTATTGTCTGGGTGCTTAAACTTGCTCTTTTGAGATGAAAGGCATACAGTGAGTTGGCATCTTGTTCTGAATTGGAAGATGTCTTCCAGAAAGACATGTACTGCCAAGGGCAGGAGTGGAGGTGGGGGAATTTGAAGCAACAGGAATATGCTCTCTTCTTCCCTGCTCAGAACTATTTTAAAGGCTAGAGGAGTATAGAAAACCCCCTAAGAGGATATCTCCAGGGCGATTGAACTGTCTTAATAAATTTCTGACAAATACCTTTAAATAAATTTAGTTGTAGTTCTTTGGCTATAGCTATACTGTTCAAGTATTTTTCCTTTGTACACAAACTGTTTTCCTTTCTGCTTCAATGTATACAATGTGGTGGTTGTTTGTATAATCCCCTGAGATTTTATTGTGCAATCAGTCTGCAGGGTTGGGGTTTTTTTTTTTTAGCTTAAAGATAAACTTGTTCTATAATATTTCCTTTCTCTTGTTCTGCTATTTGCAAACCTGGGAAACAGTCATTGAGGTCAGAGAGAAGCAGTGGAACATGACCATCTCTGGAAACTCTCCCATGTAGCACCAGAGTTATCAAGGAGACAGATGATGGATGACTGTGTTTTTCAAGTTGTGGGATTTTAGGTTTTATAACTTCAGCTCTGGACGCTGCTGCTGACTCTGAGCAAACAGCCACTCTGAGCCTCTATAAAGTGGTTATAATAATTCCTTGTCTCATCAATGTTGTGATGGAAATCAAGTAGTGCTTCTGACTGGCTGGGTGGCTGGGTAGGGTGGCTGTGAGTTCAGGCAGTGAAAGCTAATCCAATTGCATCCCAGTTGGCAGAGAAAAAGTTATTTAACAGTCGCGTAATGGTAGTCCTTGTATTGTTATACGTGCTATGCCCAACTGTGTGCAGAGAAAGTGATGTGGCTGTAAAGCTATGACTCAACGTAGTTCGTAAGTGAAGAGGAGAGAGGCTGGAGGGGGAGGGAGGGAAGCACTAGGGCAGCTCCTTGGACTGCATGATGAGGAGAGTACTGATGAGTCATGTCTAGGCAAGGAAGAAATGTGTGCATCTCCCTCCCCAGACTTGGATTTATTTTTATTGTTTTGGCCTTCGCAATAATCTTGATCTCTCTCCTTTTGGCACTGCTTGTACCTCTGAGTAATGCCCATCACAGACATATGGTCATAAACACCAAAATTATCTTATGACTAAATCTAGCTGGCCCTGGATCTTCTCATCTCCCCAGATGGCCACCACTGGCTGTCAGTCAGCTTAATGCCAGCTGGAAGTCTCCCATCTCCTCTGGGGTGCCCAATGGACAGCAGCAGTGGAGCAGAGTAAAGACCTCTTGCAGAAATAGACTGGGAACAGAGTATATATTTGGGTGTCTCTGTACCCCATAGTGAGGTAGCCCCATCGGTGATGACTACTGCCTAAAACACCCCTTATCAAGGTGAGCGTACGGGTTGCCTCAGCTTGGTGTGAGCTGCTATGGCAGGCCTGGAGGGGTGCTGCCTTTCCCCCAAGGGAGTGGGAGGGAATCAGTAGAGTAGCACGTCTGGATGAGCTAGGTGTTGCCTTCTGCTGAGAGCTGAGCTGCACGAGTGGTCTTTGGGTCACTGCTGGTTACGGTGGTGCTGGTGGCACAGCCTGTGCTAGCTGCCTGAGCTGCAGCTGATGCTGATGCTGGTAGCTTGCCTTGTGCTAGGTTCCCTGGACAAAATCTGCCACTTCCCTCACACTCAGACAGGATGGCAGATGAATAGGTCCAAATTCCCCCTAGCATCAGATGCCTGCTCAGGTCTTAGCTGTCTTTACCAATCAGGTAGCCTTCAGAAGGAAGTAAAGAGGATCACAAAGCTGTGATCTGACACTTATGTTAAAATTCTTATTTTGAGAACGTCAAATGGATCCGTGTGAGAATACAGGAAGGTGGTTTGTGCAGAAGGTGCTCTCGCTTTTGAATGGTGATCCTTTTCTTATGATGATGATTTGTCCATTTTAATAGACAACAAGATGATACAGCTGGTCAAAAAGTCAAAAGTTCTGATTTCTGGAACTGGAGGCAGAAATGCCAAGATTTCCCTCAGAAAGGAAGAGTAAAGATCTTAGAAAACAACTGGTGACTTCACTTGGAAAAGTACGGGATGAAATGGAGTGAGAGCATCCAACACCTAAGTTATCCTCTTCACCACAGTTCTTGCACACATTCAGTTCCTGCACACCTTCAGTTCCTGCAGAGTCATAAAGTGCTTGTGGTTATAGCTGGACAGTTTACATGGACCTCTCAATCTGCTGCTGCAGGCTGTGCAGACCTGCCATGCGATCTGCAAAATGGCCCACTGGTGATTTTGGTCAGTAGCTGTGAGAATCCAGGGGAGCTTGAAGACTGGGAGGTCCACACTTCAGCCATCTTTCATAGCAGAACTACACTAGAGAAGTGAATGCCTGAGGACCAAGGTCACCAGCAGGCTTTGGATGGATAGTGAGAAGGGTTCAGAGGTGGCTAGCAGTTTTAACAAAGCATCATGAAAACTTTTAGGTCTTTTTCTGGTTTATGGAATTGGTTCATGGAACAGAACAGTAATTAGGAAATTTCTGAACTAGCTCTACCATATAGTGTTGGACTTGTTCAGAACCGGTCCCAAACAATGAAGATACTCCCGAAAGAGAATAATGTATATGAATGTGAGGAATTCTAGGTGCCGATATATGATATATGATACAGATATATGGCATGTTACATTCTTGTGGAGTAGATTAGACCTGTTCCTGATATGCAAATTCTGAGCAGGATTAGAATTATAATTAATTACACTTATTTTAAATGGTGGTAATGCACCCTTGGGGAGCATTAATGCCAGAGAATTAAATCTCTTTGTTTATCTCAGCTTCGCTTGCCATCCTTATTTATGCTTCTTTACTTCAGCTGAAATACTAGAAAATTATTCAGGTGATGAGGTGGAGTCTTTGTGTTTGTCAGTAGAGCAGGGAGTTCAGCTTTTCTACAGTATGCCATGTATGCACTGCAATCCCCTGGTGGAGGTTTGTAAGTGACACAAGGCGGGTGGGGGCTTGGAGTATTGCTGAATCATCTGAAGCACCAAGAATGTAGTATACAGTTAAAATTATATTTACATGTTGCTGAGGGCATTCTGAGAGGAGAAAATATTTATAAATAGTTAATCACTCCACCATGAAGGTTTGAGATAGAAAAAGTAATAAGAATATACATAGTCCACATTTCTACTGCTTCAGAATTGCCTGCTTCCTTTGGCAGATGTGGCTGACTAGCACCTCTATCTTTCCGAAGCCTACTACGTGTTATATTCACCCAGCATGTGGGTGCTAAACCAAGCAATAAAAAGGTAAGTGCTGTATTTTCCTGTGTGCTGTAATTATAGAATTACATGTTCCTAGAACATTATGTTTACATGGTGATGTAAATGTAGGTTATTGTGTCTCTGCTCAGAGAGCACAGTGAAATGAAGCCTGCTCTTCTGCTCTTGGTTAAATGGTGTACTTTGTGTCCAAAGGTGAATTGGATAAGTGTATAAATTGGTGGAGAGCATAATTAAATGAAACATTATTCAACATGGTAGATATTTGGATTTCAAAATTTTCTCTACAAGCTCAACTGTCAGCAAAACAGTTCTGACTTATAAGCTTATTTAGGGAACTGTTTTTGAGCTGAGTTTGCACATATGGTTATTAGAACTAAATTAAGTGTCCCTACGTTTCCCACCATACACAAGTGTGCATAGCACTTTATATTGTGATGCATTGTCTCTGCATTATATGATTCTATAATTCTGTGATGTAATGATTTTATTATTTATAATCTGGTAGATCTTATGTAATGGGCTATGGCTATCTGAGATGATAGCTTTCTTTATTTAAGGTGTCCTGGTTTCAGCTGAGACAGAGTTAATTTTCTTCATAGTAGCTAGTGTGAGGCTATGTTTTGGATTTGTGCTGAGAAGAAGGCTGATAACATACTGATGTTTAGAGTTGGTGCCAGGACAGTCAAGGACTCTTCAGCTTCTCTGCTGTGCCAGTGTCTGCAGGTGCAGGAGAAGCTGGGAGGGAGCACAGCCCCAGTTCCTAGCCTAGAATTTGACCCTAGGTTTAGGATTGAGATACGAATTGGCCAATAGCCTATTCCATATCATATGTGTCATGCCCAGTATGTAGATGAATGTTGGCCCAGAAGTGCTCTTTGTTGCTCCAGGTTGTCTCCCTCTGGGTTGCTCCTCTCTCAGGGTTGTCTGGGCCTCTTGGACACTCGGGCTCTTATCTCTGTTCCAGGATTGCGGTTTCGGGACTCTCCCTGCTCCGGGATCATTAGCTGGGAACAGGCTGATCCTTGGTCATCGGGTGATGAGCAGTATCACTGTGTGTTGCTCGTTTGTATATTTGTATATATTACTAT
>NW_010100838.1:0-3483 GCF_000699245.1 Pterocles gutturalis
CGCATTTGTGTACAGGCATTTCAGGGAACTGAGCACGCCTGTTTCACCCTAGGACGGTGGGAGCACCCCGGTCTTTATCAACACTAGAGTGCTGCCCCACTGGTGCAAGCCCAGTTACAGCCCCATCCCCCTTCGAATCTAGTTTAAAGCTCTCTCAATGAGCCCTGCTAGTTCTTGCGCTAGGATTCGTTTCCCCCTGTGAGACAGATGAGTTCCATCCCTCGCCAACAGGCCAGGGGCCGAGTAAACTGCCCATGGTCAAAGAACCCAAAGTTCCCGTCTCGACACCAGTCTCTCAGCCAATTATTCATTATTTGTGTTTTCCTGGCCCACCCCATGTCCTTCACCTCCCAAGAAGCTATAGAACAGAACACCACTTGCGCACCTGCTCCTTGAACTATTCGCCCTAAACCCCTGAAATCTCTTTTCATAGTTGGCAGGCTCCTCTGAGCGATTCCATCACTGCCCGCCTAACTATGAGTAAGGGGCAGTAATCAGTGGGGTGAACCAGCTCCGGGAGTTTTCTAGTTATTTCCTTGACCCGGGCCCCAGGGAGGCAGCACACTTCCCTACGGCTTGGGTCCGGTCTGCAAAGGGGGCCCTCCGTTCCTCTGAGAAGGGAGTCGCCTACCACAAGGGATGCAGAGGTTGGCATTTTAAAATACTCCAACTAATCTTTGCTAAAGTGGGGGATAAATACACTTATTTATGGAAATACCACCTCCACTTACAGGAACAAGACCTTGCAGTTGTTAAAACAAGAGCACAGCAGTCATAGAACACAAAAGACTTGCCAATCCAGCTGCCACTGCAAATATAAAAGCCCTTAAATAATTTTTGTTTCCACTACCATCTTACCAAAAGGTGAATGCCCTCACAAATCGCAGAAGACCTGCTGCTTTGTTACTGAATAAGCCACAGCAGTAGCAGTGCCCAAACTAAAAAGAAGCAAGTGTGATTCAGTACTTGACACAAATGATATTTCTGCACAGACAGTATTATTCTGGAAAAAATGTCTGAAAACATTTGTGGTCATGTTTTAGTCCATGCTGTACTTAACTCCAGCTGCAGAGACAAGTAAGGAGTGACAAGTGTTGCAAAGTGACTTCTTAGAAATAATCATCAGAGTAAAGCCACCAGGGCAAAAAGCAGCTGCTGACACAGTCAGTGCCGAAGTTCCAGCATGGACAGGAATAGCCACAGAAGTTACACAAGTGGTACATGTTCAAAGACAAGGCCTTGCTGGTTTCCTTGTCTGCAGTAGCTATAGTTCCAACCATAAAAGGGTTCTGAATAATGCCATGGAAAATATCAGTTTATCTTCAGAGCTTGCAGTGATTAAAAGATGCCTTGAATTACACTAAATGGAATTCAGTAGCAAAGCCTATACATACTCCAGTTTAGTGGCATATCATCGTTATGGTAAGGGAGTGTCTCAGCTGCTGGTTAAAATATTACATTAATGCATAAAATGCTACAACTCGCTTTGATAACCTTCATCACCCTTCAATTCAGTTTGATCCTCTAGATACATACTGATACTGTGGGATCGTAATTGTCCAGAGTTTTAAATTGTTTTCTAATTCTCAAGGCTGTATAAATACAGCTAAAAAGCTAAAACCATTCCTACCCCCAGGCCTGTTCATTTAACTTCTGCTTACAATAGATAATTTTCTGGGGGCAATTCAAACATTTAATTTCCAAAAATTGTGCTCAAGGAGATACACCTGCATGTCCAATACTCACTTTCTTCCCCCTCTACTCCCTGTCTAATATCACTTATAAGCACCAGAGAGACTGAAATATCTTTCAGCACTCTCAAAATAAAACAAACAAAATTAATTTTCCTAAATGCATTTCAAACTTTTTTTTTCCTGTTGGCAAGAGGCAGGGGTAGAGGAAGCAGAGTTCTATAAACAAGCAAACAAAAAACTCTACTCATGTTCCTCACTCTCTTGCATCTCCCCCTCTTTCAGCTCAAGTTCCTGAAACAGATGTCAATGCCTCCTGCTTCAACCGTTCAAGTGGCAGTTAAGATTAGTGGAGTTTACTTCCTGTTTAATGGATGCAAAAGACTTTCTAGGCCTCCAGCCTACATCCTGTTTAAGGATCAACACCCATAATGTTCAACACTGACAGGCAGTTCTTTAATGTCAAGCTCTTGCTTCAAAGTGTTCATGCAGACTTGTTAAAGACCACAGTGAAAAGAAAATTCAAAAAATGAAATGCCCAGGCCAGCAAAAGTCAACTAACAGATATAGCTGGCTTTCAGTCAGACCACATTCCATCTGCTGAACTCAACTCAAACAGCCCACTTTTATGTCCTTGATAGATACAACCATACAAACCCATTACAGGAGAAAATCCATACAAACACACTGTTTTATGTTTAAGCAACAAAACAAAACTAATTCCACAGTACTATTTTCAGTCTGCACACACCTGTGGCAATCCACAACTCTGGATCATGTGACGGTCCAATTGACTTTAAACCAGTCAAATTAAGTCCTCGCACAGCACACTTCAGACTGTCAAAAAAACAGTACCTGACCAAGTTTGGGGGTTTTCTTCAACTTTCTGGAGTAAATATGTTGTAAGACAATGCATGGGAAAGGGATGAAGCAGCTACTGATTCATATTATAGAAGGGTCCAACCAGAAAAGCTAGAAACAAAAGTCCTTCTGTGTAATCGTCTCCTCTACCACCACGTCCCTCTGTGAAAGGATTCAGACAGTACACCCTTAAAACTTCCTGTTTCCTCCATTAAATATATGCTAGATATTTCAAGATGAGATCCAAAAAGGACTACTTTGAACGTGTTCTAAATGTTAACATTTAAAAAAAATCAAAAAACAAACCCAAAACACACCTATAAATATCATTTCTTAAAGGACCAACAATAGGATTTAAATACTGCACATCCTATGATTATACTTAATTACTTTATCTGTAAATATTCAGTAACTTGGCCTTAAACCAAGTTTCTCAAAGCTCAATCAAGTGAAGGAGATACCTAACTGCATTTCTAATCAAAGGAAATAATGAAAAGTCAATCACACTCAGGAATGTTACTACAAAAAATATACAATACTAGAAATTTACGCATGTGTTTGCTGACACAATATACTCAGAACCAAGTTTTCCAAAATCAAGAATTCACATCACACAAATCAAATATGAAGTAAACATAAACATGATTCAAGAAAGAATTTTAACTAATCAGAAGACAATCCTAATTCAAAAAATAAAAATTTTTCAAAACCACGATCAAGAGCCAGAATTAATGATTGCACAGACTTAAGAAACTTTAGTCTCAAGAACAGAGGCATGAAAAGTCACTTGATTGGTAATGCTATTCTTTAAAAATACTACTTACTTGAAGAACAAGTCACAGCTTTATGAACATGAACAACATATAGACCCATAGGGCAGAAGAGAGATTATAAAAGGTGAATCCTGTCCTGGTGGGGGACTTCAACCATC
>NW_010100839.1:0-219 GCF_000699245.1 Pterocles gutturalis
TGCTTTGCCCCCCTGAGATGGAGAAGGGGAGCGGACCCCCGGGAGCAGCACCCAGAGCCCCCCCAATACTGGGAACCCACCCAGTGCCAAAATGGGCAGCGATGGAGAATGCAGAGGGTCCATTAGTGTCTTTGGTTATTTAACGCGGGACAAACACGGCAGCTGGAGGATGCGGGTCCATCCCGAGGAGGGTCCGCGTGGGTTTATCTCCGCTGCGGA
>NW_010100840.1:0-29892 GCF_000699245.1 Pterocles gutturalis
TTCCTGAGACACACCCTGTGCCACCGTCATGGATTGATCTGCAGCATCCTTTTCCCCCTAATGGTAAATAATATTTTCTATGAGTGAGGGCAGAGAGAGGGAGGCAGCCCAGTGTTCAGGGCCCTGATTTTAGCCCATGTCCCTGAAGCAGAAAGCAGAGGAAGATCTGAACACTCCCTCCCTCGACCGCAGGCGGGATGCTGACCTCCCTTTTAAATTGGGAACGTGAACGATGCTAAGCTGCCTCAGTAGGGTAAGTCGCTAAAGCCCTGGGCAACACGCTAATCCTCTGAGCAGCAAATTGCAACCCAGGGACCACTGGCTGCCTTGGGATCTGAAATGGGAGCGAGGAAGAGGAGGCAACGACAGCTTGCCTGTGTTAAGCACCTCCCCGTGTCAGCAAAACTAGCACCATTGGCACAACCCGGCCGGGGATTCAGCAACTGTCGCTGGCACGGTTCAAGGGAGTATTTTGAAAGAGATGGAGGGAACTGGCAAGCCAAGTCCCCTCTTGTCCTGCAACGCCATACTATGCACCCCGGGAAGACCACTCTCCCAGAACCACTGCACAACAGGGATGCTAAAGGCTACCTCTCCTCTGGCCAGCCAGACTTCCCCAAATCAGTCTGTTTGTCCCAGAGTCAGAGAATCACAGAATGGTTTGGGTTGGAAGGGACGTTAGAGATCATCTAGTTCCAACCCCCTGCCATGGGCAAGGACATGTCCCATTGCCTCATTCAGCCTGGTTCTAGAATGCTACTTAGAATATAAAGTGATCTGGAATTAACTCTAGAATGCTATCTAGAACTACAACGTGATCTAGAAAGAACTTCAGAAAAAGCTCCAGAATTAAAAAGTTGTCTAGAATGGGCACTAGACAGGGTTCTCGAATCTAAAGGTGATCTACAATGGGCTCTGGAAGCAGCTATGAATCACAAAGGTAATCTAGGCTGAGCTCTAAAAGGGCCTCTAGAAACAAACAAACAAAAAATCTAGACTTAGCGGGGGGGGGCGTGCGGGGGGATGGGACAGGCTCTAGAATCACAAAACCACCTAGAACATTGTCTCTAGAGGTAGCTCTAGAATCTCAAAGTTATCTAGAATTAGTTCTAGAGGGCGGCTCTAGAAGCCGCTCTAGAACCGCAAAAAAAAGGGGGGGGAATCTAGCATGAGCTCCAGAAGGGGCTCTAGAACACTATTTAGAACATGAAAGCTATATAGAATTAGCTCTAGAACATGATCCAGAACCAGATCCATAACCCCAAAGCTATCTAGAACCACAAAGTGAGGTAGAAGTTGTGTAATTCCACCAATTGAGCTAGAACCTGGTCTAGAACCATAATTTTATCTAGAACATAGTCTAGAACCACCTCCCTGACAAAACCCCACTTTGCTCATTGCCAGCTCACGTTCAGTTTTCGTCTACTGACACCCCCATTCTCTGCCCAGCCTGTAGTTGTGCTTGGGATTGCCTCGACCCATGTGCAGGACCTTGTACTTGGCCTTGTTGAACTTCATGAGGCTGGCATGTGTCCACCTCTCCAGCCTGTCCAGGTCCCTCAAGATGGCATTCCTTCCCTCCAGCGCGTCCACCACACCACACAGCTTGGTGTCATCGGCAAACTTGCTGAGGGTGCACTCGATCCCACTGTCCATGTTGCCGACAAAGATGTTAAATAGCACCCATCCCAGTACCAATCCCTGAGGAACACCACTTGCCACCGGTCTCCATTTGGACATTGCGCCATTGACCACAACTCTCTGAGTGCAACCATCTAGCCATTCCCTCTCGGCAGGCTGGAGAGGAAAGGCCATCCCCGCTGCCGGATGCAGACCGTACCTGCAGATTATTTCTAGCACAATGTAAAATTCCCCTTAATTCAAGGAATTACAATATGTGCCTATTACTTCACCAAAATATTCTTTTTGCCTCCCATTGTCCTCCAGCTCCTTACACAGCCCTGGTACTCCAGCCCCTCTCCTGGAGAAGAGCCCCACACCATTTTGATCCTGTGTAGGTAAAATCAGCCCTGCTGCAGGAATTCGGTCCCTTCCAACCGCAGCTGCATGCTGTCGGTCGTTTGCTGCAGATGGGTGCTCGCTCCCATTATCCTGGCAAGTTCCTGGGTCATCTAACAAAGCACTGCCGATATGAGAGAGCACTCGGGGGGCTCCGGGGGGATGATTTAAAACAGCAGAAAGGACTAGGATAATTCAGTAAGGGCTGATGCTTCCCTCTCTAAGAGAAATCTTATTTCACGGTTCACAAGCTTTAAGAGTTGCACTAGACTCGCTGGTGAAAATATTCCTGGGGATGTAGAGCAGCCCCTCCTTGCTGAGTGCTGAATCTTACAACGCTGCGATAAGTCTCTGCACTTTGACAGCACCCAGCTACGCAGGCTCTCACCCATCACATCCGGATGCAGATGCTGGGACTGCACCGGCTTCACCAGGCGAGGTCAAGAGATCCGCCCTCGAATTAACTCCAGCCTAAATGCTGCCTTTCAGATAGCTGTTTATCCCACAAGCTGAGCTGATTTCCAGCAGAGCGCTGATGGCACATGCGGCAGAGATTTCTCATGCCCTCCTTGGTGTCGGCAGCACCCGTGGGTACCTGCTGCCTATCTGCAGAGCACTCATGGATCCACCAGCACGTGCTGGTGGCGTGGCCAGGGCAGGCAGGTGCTCGGCCCGGATCCTGCGTAGGAAAAGCAGACAAACCCCTGCGCCATCTCTGTTCTGGACCTGCCTACCACCATACCCCTCTGCAGCTTTGCAAGGCTGCGCCGCGGGGCTGAGGAACGCTGAGACAAGCAAAGCCAGCATGCAGCTTTCCAGCAGGTTGTGCAAAGATACCTCTAGATTTATGAGCAATGATAAAGTAAATGAAAAACCAAATTCAGCAAAACGTGGAGGGGAAGAAAAAGTGCTGCCTGTTTTCGCAAATGTTTTGCAAGCTGTTAAGAAAAGGGATGGCGGAGCACTTCCACTCTGCCAGAAAGGCACAACCTTTCCATCTGTGGCCAGAGAACCTCTAAACCCCACAAATCCCTCTGCAAGATCATCCACGCGAGGTGTACGACACTGAAAGGGCTTAAAAACTAAGCTGTCCAGAGGCTCTGACCTCTGAGCATGCCTTAATACTCTCTTCTTACGGCATTGCATAAGGACGCTTGCAGGCAAGCGGGCAGCGTGCTTTGAGCTACGGCACCCGAAAAAACTGGAGCTCTGGCCGGTTGATGCAGCTGGAGGTTAATCACATTGAGCTTCCTTGTGTTTCCTTACAGCTTCACACATGCTGAATTTCAGATCAGGTAACAGGAAGAGAACCAGCTGAATTTCCAATCACCTCAGTTCCAAGTAATTTTTTACAGCTAGAGGTAGCTGCAATTAACCCATCCCAAACAACACGGATGAAAGATCCACATATCCTCAAATCCTCAACTTTTGATTAAGAGCTGAATGATAAATACAGTTGTCACATAACTTGAAATGGGCTTTGGAACGAAACCAACTTGCATAAGGACTTGCTCCAGCAAAGCTGCAGTACACTGTCACTCAGCAAGATTAAAGGTGACAGAATAAGATGTGGGAACACCTCCAATGGCATCTATGCAACGGGCAGGGCTGGGGTGAGGCTCTGGCATAAGAACTCATGTCACTCACCCTGTGTGCTGAAATGTGCTCAGGACCAGGGTCTCAATTCCTGTTGTTTCAAGCAGGGAATCCAGATTTTTCAAACTCTTTCATTACCATATTGAGGGATTTTTGAGTGATCTCCATGGCTGCAGCACCTGAAAGCCTTCCACAAACACAAGGTGGAAGCTTCTGCTGGGCTTCACAGAGTCATGGCGTATTCACACATTTCAAGTCAAAACCTCTACTTGCTGATGCTTGGCAGAGGTGGGTATTTGGGGATGAGAAGGTGTCCTGAGAGGAGTGCTGCTCCTGCAGGGAGATGTCCTTTCGAACCGCAGGTGTTAGCTTCCCTGGCCCCACTGTGCAGCCCTTCCCACAGAGGTCTTTTTGTAGCAGGCTCACCAGCCAAACAAGCTTCGTTCCCAGCTCTGATAACAGCTCAAGGATCAGGCCTGAGCCGTGAATTTGAAACTCCTTAGCTGGCTTCTCTGTTGACACAAAATCAGAGATCCCTCAGGGGCTGAGACCAGGTAGTAAAACAGAGACTAAGTTCCTCTGCTGCAACCAGCACCATGCTCGGTAGGGATGATGATAGAGGTGAACATGTCGATAACACAAGATACAGATCATCATGTGAATGATGTTCACTTTTTTTTTCCTTAAAAAAAGCTAACATATAATTGAAAGAAGAATTATATTATGAAAGAAACTTGCCTGCCACAGTGGTGCAGCTTGAAATTGGACAGCCACCCTCCAACATAAATACTCGTGCTATGTTGGGGCATCCCTTGGAGTTTGATTGCGACACTGGTTCTGGCAGTAGCATGGTGATAGATGCTTTTCTGCAGAATCTCTGAGTGAAGAACCAGCAAAGCAGAGACTCTGGCCATGAAGAGCAAGGCTTTGGTTCCCTTTTATGCCAAACAACCGGGTGTCAGCAGAAAAAGAAGTGAGGGAATGTAGAGGGAAGGTTACGGCTTCTACTTTTTCAAGGACTAAGATAGCAAAAATTCCAGTGCTGCCCATTACCGTTCATTGTGGTATTTGGGAAATTTAGATTATCAGAGACAGAGACCTAAAGAGACTCTTCTCCCGAATGGGATGATATGTTTCACACTGGTTTGATGCAGCAAACCTTCTCCTAAGGTCAGGGTGAAAGCAGTTAGGAGAATCAAGCCTCTAGGCAGCAGATCCTCATCATGCAAAGAGGTCTCTACATGTTCTCAGTGGATGGCATCCTAAGGGAGCTGAAGTTGCTGGTCCCACCCATGACTAGGACCATGCTTTTCCAGGAAAACTCTGTATCCGTTGCCACTGGACCTTTTCCTACAGCAATGGAGAACTGGAAGGGAACTGACCTCCACGGCAGACCTGGCTATTGTCAGCCCCTCCAGATTGCACCTAAATTGATACCAGTTAGCGGAGTGTTATCAAAATCCAGAGCAGAAACATCACATCTGTAAGTCCCTTTGGTCAATACATAACACCACCACCACCAATTGTTAATTATTAATAAGTAAACATTATTATTAAGCTATATTACTACATTATACTACTTAAAAGGTCAATTCCCTGCCTTTCTTAGAACAGTGTCCTGACAGTTGTGCTCTGAGTCATTCAAAAGTTTCAGAGAAATTTACCTCGGGGAGAATGTCCTGGTTTTAGACAGAAGCAATACTCTTAGCCGTACCAATCCTATCTAATTTATCATTGCATTTTGGAAAAGCCACTTCTTTTTAAAATAATTAGCATTTAACAACATGAAAAAAACCCACGAGGACTAAGGATAGGAATCCTAGTTCCACTAACTGGGAAGATCTGCCACCTCTTTACTGCCTGATCCTCTCCAACAGGACCTAATCTGCCCCTGAAAAACCAGCAGCACAAAATGGATGCCACGTGGAGCTGCAAGCTGTCGTGTGGGATTTAACCCCGCACAATACCCTTGCGAGATGCTCTGGCACCTGCATTAAAATCAAGGATGTGAGAAGAATTGAAGTAGATGGAGAAAAGCAGCGAGAGGCATAGCTATGAACAAACAAGCACAGGGAGCAAAAATGTGATGCTTTTAAAAGCAGCTAGTCCGTAAGGTGAGAGGAGGAGTTGTTCAGCACAAGGTACCGTGCAGGGGGGAGATCTTGGCAGATGGAGCCAGTCCTCCCATGGGGTACGCTGTCCTCGTCACCTTACTGGTGAGGACGGTCAGCCTAGCAATCCGTCTGAGCAATATGGAAAATGCTGTTACACATCCATCTTAAATGTAAGATAAATTATTTATGTACAACTACCAGAAGATGCTTCAGCCTGGAAGCAGCCGCTCCTGCGATGCAGCAGGACACCCGCCTCCCCTTGCATGGCAGCCTGCGGAGCAGACCTGTGCTTGCTGTCCTCTAACTGGCCCAAACCGCAGCAGCTGTGATGCTGGGACACATACCGGGTATTGCACTGTCCCACCCTGAACCTCAGCTCCGTGGGTGCCTGGCTGAGCCCTGACACCCCTCCCACCGGCTGAGCAAACATCCTTTCTTGGGAAGCCAGCTGCCACCGGCCTTTTTTCAGCTGCCTGTTCATTTTACCCTTCCGGGAAACTTTACTTCCTCTTCCATGATGCCAAACAGGAGGAAGGCCAGGGCACTGCTCCCCAAGGGGATACACCCCAACAGCAATCGCCACCAAGGACCCGACGGTGCTTTGGGTTTCCCTCCTTTCCTGCCATCCTGGCTGGAGGCTGCTGCCATGGGCTGGCTCCTCGCAGGTTTTTTAAGCACCGCTGAATTTGTGTGTGAGACCAGGCTCCCAGCAGCTCTGCAGATCAGTCTCAGGGAAGACGCAGCTGGGGACCTGCCCGTGGAGCTGCCTGGGGGGGCACTACTCTGCCTCCCTGCCCTGGGGAGCTCTGCTCAGCACATTCATGAACAGAGGAGCTGCAGCAGAGAGCCAGGGAGATGCAAAGCTGAGATGTTTGGTCTTTTATCCCTCACTACACAAACCCTGTAGGAGACTCACCAAGACAAACATCCATATCTGCTGGGCATGGACCGCACACAGCCCTGCCCGGGCAGGGGAGGATGGGCAGCAAGCATCCCCCTGAGAAAACAGGGACAGGCTTCTGGGGTCCAGGGGTTCAAAGCCCCTGAAAATGGTACAGTTTAAAACTCCTCCTAGGCTAAGAGCCAACACCCTCCACATCCCATATTGATGCTCAGAGCAGGTTTCAGCAGCACAGTGATAATACATACATGCAGTGTCATGAGTGTCGAGTTTTTACCGTGTTGCCACGCTGCGGACAACAAACATTTTCTTTTCTTCTTGGCAGGGAGCTAAATGAATCCTAATGGCTTTCCTGACCATAACACACAGACAGCGCTGGCTACAGACCTCAATTTCTGATGCACCAGCTGTAAAAGGCAATTGCCTTTAGATAAGAGAGCACTGAGGCTTCGGGGGCTCCCACCAGACCTGGTGCACAGCAGTGAAAACAATTAGTTTTTACCAGAATGTGTACTGCACATCATAGAAAATATTAACTCAGGTTACAAATATTTATAAAAAGTCAGACATAATTAAGCAATTTGCAATTGAAAATTAACAATCTAAAACTTCAGCCGTGTAGACAGACAGCGTTAAATATAACTGCAGCTAATGCGAGCTGATTTAAACAGAGATAATACAGCAGCAACAGAAAAAGGCAGTCAATCATGTTCCCTGTCATTAACATCCTTCTCCACAGGCAATATCATTATATGGACCTTTCGAGCTGCTCTGCTGTCCTAGCAGGAGCAGGAGAGCCATTTGCCTGCAGCCAGAGCGGAGGGATGGGGTGTCCGTCTGTCTGTCTGCCACCGCCCGCACCAGCCGCCCTGCACACCCCAGCCCAGGCAGCCACCGCCGCGAGATGGCAGATGGAGCCAGGCTGCTGCTGAGCATTTAAAACACTGTCTGCAACCCCATGCAGCCTGCTGCGAGGCTCTTTGCAGACAACGTGTGTGACATGGACCCCAACATCTTGTGTATGGGGGGATTCAAGGCAGAAAAGAGTCTGGTCCCACCCTGAGGTCTTGCACCGTGTCCATGAAAGCACCACTGGCTTTCCCCCAGGCCCCCTCCAGGCTTCACCCACTGGCTTTTAATTATCTTTCCCGAGAGCTCAGTACAGATGGAGTCTCCAGGCAAAGCCCTTTCATCCCCATAGGGTGAAGAGCTGTTTTTCACAGTTTTACTAATTATTCTTTGCATTTAAAGCCAAATAAAACACTAGTTGCCCAACACTTTCATCCCAACCCAGGCTGGATGACCTCAGCTTTGGCACATGCCACGATGCAACACAGCTGGAGAAGAGGGAGAAGCACCCACCACCCACCAACGCTGGACGGGCAGGCAAGGACAGGGGCTGGGATGCCGGGGGAGATGGCACAATCCTCTGCAGCAGGGTTTCATGAACAAAAGATATCAATTTGAGGATGGAACACGGGCTGGGTGGTAGGTCAGACCTCACTGTAGCTGCAGGGTTACTCTCTTCCAGACAGCTCCTCTGCAAAAAGCACTCTCATGTCCTGCTTTTTGAGGAAATGTAGTTTATTTTGAACTACATTCAGCAAGTCATGACCTCTTTCCTTTGAAATTGGTGCCAGGGCACAAGGCTTTTGCTTACAGAGTTAGGAAAATATATTGGACACCCAGAGGATGGCATTATAGTCTCTGCTATTGTTGAGGTCTCTTGGTGATTTCTGAATGGCAGTGCATTGCAAAAATAAGGTGATAACCTGCTCTCTGATCCCATTTCATCTGTATTCTACCCTCAGTCTTCCCTTTAAGATTCCACTGAGGCCAACACACTTCACATGCAGCAAGGACATGCAAGAGCGTGCAGAATATGCAGCTGGAATCCAGCTGTGACCCTGAGCGCAACCCTGACTGCGGTTCCGCAGTGTCAGTACCTGCCCAGCTCAGATGGGGTTCTTCTCAGAAACTAAACAAACCACCAATGAAGAGATTAAAGAGAAAAGCAATGCTTGAAGCATTCTCATGGGATTCAGCTTTTTTTCTTTTTTCACATTCTGCTCTGTAACCAGGTCAAAATTGCGCTGCTGGAGCCACCCTGTTACTTCCAATGAAGGTAGCATCAGATGCTGCTGGGTATAAAACTACGGGAACACACATTTGTGGAACCTACAGCTGAAACTCTTCCCCTCTGTTTTATTAAGTAGTTACAGAAGATCTATGGAAATCAAGGGGAGGAAACCAGTGGGCACTAGAAAAAAACAATTCATGTGTGCAAACACCCGCAGGGTCAGATGGCTCCCTGGTGCACACCCGTGCAGAAGAGCAGCTCCCTCTGCGTCTGTCTCTCCCTCCACCTGGAGTTATAGGGAAAAACAACAGGAAAAAGCAGCTTGCGAAGGGACTGACAGCCCAAATGTTGTGAGCTGTTAAGGAAGGTGGAGGACAGCGAGAAAGCTCTCGCTGGGAACTGGTACAGCTGGGAAATGCCCCAATACCTGCCTGTGCTGCTTCACGGACGCAAGGGAATCAACTGAGAATCACGCTGTGACCTGGCGTGAAAGCTGAGGGAATAACTGAATCATTTGGCTTACAGGCTGACCAAAATCCACAACAGATCCCACTGCCTCAAAAAGCATTCATTTTCAGACAGTTTTCCTTACTACAACTGCAATCTAAAAAACTTAAGCTGTTCTGTTTCTAAAATGCTTAGATCCATCTCAAATCCATTCTCTCACTCTTTTTTTTTTTTTTTCCTTCAGTGGGGGGAATGTTAGAGTGGAAGGTAAATATTGCTGAAACAACTCAACCAGTTCCTTGAAAATCTGAAAAATGCTTCATTCATCCCAAATCTGCCTAGGCTACAAGCCGCGTGCAGGCTTGCTCCGTGGGATGCGTTTGCTGAAAACCGAGAGATGTGATATTACCTCTTTCGTATTCCACCGGGAGAAAACTAGCAATCCTCTCCTGTCTTCCCTGAAGCCATTTTCACACCTGGCTGAACACCTCCCAGCTGTGCCAGATGTGTGCATTCTGTCACAGGTAAAATGAATGGAGCAGCCAAGAAACCAGCCGGCTCTGCGAGATGCTGCCTTGTGCAAACAGGAGACCAGCTGCAGAGGGGACAAGTACCCAAGAATAGTGAGAGGAAAACAGGCAAAGGAGAAAATCCTTCTCTTTAAATTTATTTTTCGTCTCCACCTAAACCTGCTTGCCTGGCAGGCAAGGACAACTGCCAAGGCAGAGGCAGCAGAGGCGATGCCCACTTGCAGCCCTGCTCGCAGGGTGCCTGGCTGTGTTAGCACACCCCATCCTGCTCACTGCCACCAGGAGCAGGACAAACAGAAACCTGGCACAAACCTGCCACTGCTCTTTGTGAACTGTATTCCTCGCTGGAGCCCTTCAAAATCAGCGCAGGAGACACCTCATGCAATAGCTGGTTTGCAAGGCTGGCACCGAAGCGAGAGGAATCACCTCCTGTCCCCACCCCGATCATCACACCGAGTTATTCAGGTTTATGCTGCTGGCAGCTTTCTTGACTGCACAATGACACAGGCTAAAAATATTTGCCATTTGGACTAGATTTCACGTTTTAAAAATGTATAACAAATAATTACTCGCACAGCACAAACCTTATAGCTTTTGCTTCTGCGCAGATGGGAATCTGGAACAAACTTCATCTGGCAAACCAGTGTCCCCTCATCTGCCACCACCTCATCTGCACCGTGCCACCATGCAGTGCTGGGTGCTCCGTGCATCCCAGTCCTGCTTCCTAACCCGGGTATTTCCATGGCAAAGGCTTCGGCTGTGGGTGGCCAGGGAACAGCTCCAGCCCACCTGGCTGCAGGGCCTCTTTTCAGAGCCCATCGCAACTTTGCTGCAAACTGAAATGAAATAACCAGCCTAGACAAAGTTCATTTAAATAACGGAACTATTTTGATTCTCTACTCACCAGTAATGCTGATACTTTCGTGCAGGTGTCCAAAACCTGCCCAGCCACATGAGGCTGATGGGCTCTGAGCCCAAGATGAACTGCTCATCCCTTCCTGTGCAATCTCCTGCATACCCCTGGGAAATCTCAGCCTATAGTTGCTACATTAAGGCTGTACCCTCCATTCAAACTCAACCTTATCCAACAGAAAAACATCTACCTTTGCCCAGTTCTTCTGGCCCTGGCTATGAGAAACAGAGCCAACAGCGTCTGCTTTGATCCCACAGTTTTACTGCACCGGTATCCGCGTGGTCAAAGATCACCCCAACACGTTTGCAAAGAGATCAGATTACTTGGGACCGTTTCCCCAGATAAACCAAACTGTTACTGCTTCCTCATCCTCCCAACGTGACTCCCAAAACCTTTCCAACACCATATTTTTGCACAGATCCCAGATCTGGATATAGTAGAGGTCCTCCTGCTGCCCTGCAGAAGGAAAGCAATCTCCCCCAATGCTTCAGAGGTTCCTCTGCTTACCCAGCCAAGACCTGAGCAGCCACTGCAGCTACAGCATCGCCCAGGAGTTCAGACTCATTCGTGCACAATTGTCCTCACAGTCTTTCCAGAAGCTGCTCTGAAAGTCAAATCCTCACCAGTCTGTTCACCATCCCACAAGGGTGGTTAGTACCCAACTTACACTGCCCAGACCCCAAAACATCCTCCTCATCCCCATCCCCTCTTCCCCTTCCCTCTGTCTTTGGTACACTGTGTTGTTCAGTCCTCCAGTCTTCATTTCATCTTTGGCCCTGCCTTCCTCACGGCTCTCTACACACAGAGCTCAAAGCCCAGCTATTCTTTCACACTTTCCTGCAAGAGCCAAACCTTCACACGTGCCAGAGGCTTGGCACCGTGGCTGGAGACCTCAGCGTGCCCACCGAGGCCACGGCTGCATGCTTTACTCCTTGCTTGCACCAATGCCCTGAGATTTCTCAGCTGATGTCCCAAGGCATCCGTCACACACAAGCACTTTGAAAACCCTTCACAACTCAGTCACCACCTTCCCTGGCATCTTGTTATCTCACTGCAGGTCTTACTCTTGCTTTAACATTATTTATGACAGCTCGTGCTTCCTCCTCACTTGCTTTCCTTGTAAGTCCTCTCTAGAGTGATACTTCTTCTGAAATAGAAAAAAGAAAAAAAGGAAAAAAGGAGCTGATCTGCTGATCTTTCTCTAAAGTTAGCTGGAAGTTATCTTGGAGGTTACAAGTGTGCATCCCAAGAAAAGCAGGGGTAGCACCGTTGTTTCAGATGCTGGAAAACACAGTAGGCTAACGGCTGTAGCAAAGCAGGACTGGCCCCATCTCTAGTTCAGCCGTGCCCACACACCTCCCCAGGAGAGGCAGCCGCGGGGGTTTCACACCAAGACATCCCAGCGCAGCTGGAAAAGCTCTCAGACCACTACTGTCACACCAGAGGGATGGTTTTTCCTCCATCAGGAACCACCACAGTCTGAAGACAGCTCTACAGCAGACAGCTAATGTCACTTTTCAAAGGCAACTCTCTGGTTTCATGCTGAACTCTGTTTTGCTCGGTGAATTTTTCTGAGCCCAGCCCTTGCTGTCATTTGCCGGGAGCTGCTGTAGCAGCACTGCTCTTCCCTTCTGCGGGATCATGTTGGCATGGGCCAATTCAGGTCCAACAGAGCTGGTCCCTGTTGATTTCCAGTTAGATCTGATTTAGTGCTTTAATGAGCATTTACTCCTTTTCCAGGAGGACTTTATTTGACCCATTTTTCTTTTCCCCTGTTCACCAGCACCCCTCATCATGGTCTGACACACGGCTCCTCGGCAGCCTCTACACAGACGGAGTTTTGTTATTAATGGGTCTTATGAACTCCCCGTCTTTGAACGGGAGCGATTTACTTTTGATCGATGTCTGGCATCCAGTAATTTCATGGAAGAGTGGAGAGAGGTTCCCTTCTGCTGCGGCACGCTGGCATAGCGTGAAGCCTCAGGGAGACAGATGTGCTGGCTCTCCTGCCCTTGCATCCTGCGCTGCCCTTCCCTCAATCATCTCCCGCATCTAATGCTGCCCTGACTGCAGAGGAGACAAAATTTAAGGCATTGAGACACCAGCTCTCCCAGATATCAGGGTGAGTTACTGACTCACAGTGGCTCACGTGGTGCTTCACGTGACAGATCCGATCCGGCCTAAACAAAATGTATTTTAATTGCTGTCATCTAAAAAATCACCCTTACTTTGAAGCAGACCAGGTCTTCCCGAGATCACGAACGACGATGCTCAGATCAGACCCATACTCTGACATTACAGTGCCAGTGTTTCTGCTGGTATATTTGGGATAGAAATAGATTTTTTTGTTGTTGTTGCTCACTGATGCTGCTTATGGTGTTAGCCACACGATGGATCAAACTGCAACTGGCGTTACAATAGGAAAGTCTAACGACCCCAATTATCTCCTTGAATGTATCTTTGGCTATTTTCATCCCCAGAAATACAATTTCTTCTGGCTGTCAAACACTCTCAGCTGTTTTGCAATCACCATAGATAAAGGCAGAACGGATTGACCAAGCAACGACCCTGAACAATTGCCTGCGTTAAGTGGTAATAAAGAAGATCAGGAGTCACACAGCAGGCAAAAGCGACGCACGGGAATGGAGCAGCGTCACCTCCTGCCACCGCCCAGGCGGTGCTGGTGGGGAACAGCAGCACATCAATTAGCCAAACCATCGCACAGGCGGTTTTCTCCTCTTGCTTTGCTGAGGACCACACTGTCTGCGGGGACTTCCTAGAGGAAAGCTGTTGTGCCAGACCCAAAGAAACCACACGGTCCCCAGCGCGAATAGTGCAGATGGTTGTGGGAAACACAGAGTTTGAAACAGAGCGTTTTCCAAATACTGCTGCTGCATACTCAGGAGTGGTCACCATCATTTCTATTACAGATCTTTGATAGCACATAAGCCTGTATTTAGAGTGCATTTTTCTCCTATTAATCTCACCTGTATCATCCTCTCTAACTCCCTTCCCCCCAAGCAGATCCAAATCATGCTGCTCCTGTCTGACCTGACAGTCACTCTCCTCCGCCGTTATTCTGGAATGACTTCGACAGTGGCAGCCACAGCTCCTTCAGACAATTTACACTCAACTGCTACTTAACTGTCTGAGAGAACTGTTCCCAGCCAAAATCCACTGTTAGGCAGAACAAGGCCAAGTAAAGAGAAAAACCACAAGCAGAAAGGTGAATGAAGAACCGAGTCAGCAGGTGACTGAAAATGGCTGTTGATATTTTATACTTTTGAGAATTTGGATATGCACGGGGAGGGAAGGTGGGGAATGAGACTTCAAGTCACGAGGAGATGGCAGGTACAGCACTGAGGAGCTGTTGGTGGTATTATTACACCCTGCACCAGAAACAAAGAGCACTGGATTTTAATGGGATTTTAAAACATAAAGTGCTGCATCTGGCAAATGACATTCTCATTAAACGTAACAGGCATCACCTGTTTTAAGAGAATTACTGTGTCAATAGCTTCTCCATCAAACCACATCTCTGTTTTGCAGCTATTTTACCAGTCCTGGTCTCAGCTTTGCATGTGGGCACACAAGACTCCTGGTCATGGCAGTCGAACACACGGCTGCAGCTCATTTCACCAGTGTTGCACAACATGAGCTTGCCAGCAAACTGGTGGAAATATCAGCAGGATAAATGACTGGTGTCAAGAATAAACAAGAGACCAGTTAATTACTTTACTACGAGAATTTTATAATTTAAACCACCCAAAAGACTTTCTCGCTGTCATCCCTTGACTTAGCTAGGTCGAAAAGAAGCTAGCTACGTTTAGCAAGACCCTCCAGAAAAGCCAACAGCTCATGGTCCTCAACCTGGGAACAAGGAAACCCTTCACTGATGCTCCTTCTGCTCAGGAACAGCCAAGGAGTAAAGTCTTATGCTCAAGGTCTCCCTCCAGTATCCTACTGCAATCTGTTGTTTGACCTGCTATTTTGCTTTCTGTGTCCTACATTTTACCCTTTTTATGTTGACACCTGGAGCAAAATAGCCTCAGTACAGACCTTGCCCAATCTCCCTTCTTGTGGACTAATGACGACTGGAGGTCTGCAAGATCCCTGCTGCTGCCAGCAGAGCTGTAAACACAGGCGGTAGTCGGTCAAGATGCAGAAACGAGCACGGGGCACATCCCAGCACCCTCCAGAATGAGTTAGGTACCTTTAACCAAAACCCAGCAGGGTGCTGGGTAAAGTCTGTGTGCGCTTCTCTGTGGGTCACTGCCCAGCGTGCTTCCTTCCCCCCAGCACCTTTCACTGCAAACCTCACTCACCCCACAGCACGCTCCAAGAGGACAGCAAAATGCATCTGCGCTTTGTTCTCCTTTGTTGGGGGAAATGCCTATAATTTGAGCCAGCCACTCCTCTTCAATCCCTAAGGAAGGCTCAAGGCTCAGGCACAAGTACACAGCTCAGCTCCATCACTGCCCAGGAGCCCACAGCCTGCAGGAACCTGGTCACGGCTGGGAGCCCAGTGACACAGGGACACCATGGGGTTCAGATGCCAACCTCCAGCCCTCACTGCGCTCTCCTTCTTCTCACTTCCCTGCCATAGCAATCAATGTTTGACAGTCTCCAACTTTACAGCATCTACAGCAAAGCACATGTGCCCCCAAGTCTGGCTTGGAGCTGGCTGCACAACCTCCAGAGAGACTTATACCCCTCTCTCTTGCCTTCTGGGTCTTCCCTAGACCTAGACATGAACTTCAGCTCAACATTGCCTTTAATCTCAAAACACTCTTTGGAAGGAATGGCTGGCACACACTCTTTGTTAAATGGGGGGTGCAATAATTTTCCCTCTTTCATTGCAATGACGTTTCTACAAAGACTTCACACTGCATGACAAAGAATATTGTGCCATCACCTCTCCATCTTCTTACTGCCTTCTATTTCAGAGAAAAAAGAACTGGACCAAAGGCTACAACACATGAAAAACACGTGTACAGGTCACTCCTGCTAGGAAACATCACTGCCGCCTTGCATTATACAACAAAGTCTGTGCAACGGAGGCCAGCACGGTTTTGATATGACTTTAAGCTGCTATAGCTGCCTTTTAAATACCTGAGAGGCTTTATTTGAAGCTGTCTTGCATCCAATTCCCTATTGAACTTGCACTCTAATTTCTCACAAAACATGAGTAGAATCAGATGTTCCAGAAAAACCCCAGTATATTGAATATGAAAACTGAACGCTGAAATAGAGGTAAGGAACAGCTTACATAAGTTGCACTCCCTATAGCTTGGGATATTGAGACTGAGCCTTTGAAATGCATGAAATCTAGTTTGTTGATCATTTCCCAATTTCTAGTCAGCTCAGTGGGAACAAATATGCACCTATTTTGATATACTTTTGAAGAAAATTCTTGGCACCTCATTTCTCTTGAGAAATACACCTATTCTCTTTTTATTTTGGTACATTTTTAGATGCAAACTGGAAGATTAACTTAGCTGGATTTCATATTCATGCAGTACTTTCTATGGCCTGATCCATCTGACTCCTAAAGTTTCTTCTGAATTAAAATGACACTGTCTATCACATCTCAAGCTGTGGCATGAAGCATTTGTCAAATAGCACAGAAACACTGGTAGTCTGAAGAATGCAATGTAGTGAGTGGAGGAAAGTACTTGTGAGTAACACATATATTTTAAAAATAATTCTCTTTTCTGGAATACTGAACATAATATGGTTTGCAAGGGGGTAGAAGCAGCCTTGGAGAAACCACGTCTTTCAGAAATAAGATTAGAGAGAAGCCAGTAAAATATTAATACAGAACTTTCAAAATATTCGCTTAGTGGATGATGTATGTCACAAGAACGATCTCTCTATTTAAGATGATAAAAGGAACACTGAAAGAGCAGTGGGTAACGTTAGGCTAGCGCAGCTCAGTGAAAACCAGTCGCGGTTCTCTGACAAGACATTGCAGGTTGAAATGAAGATCCTGGAGCTGTGGCACAAGTCTCCAGCATGCCCACGTATAACCCCTGCTATGTGCAGCTACTATGGTATCTTTCCATTTTGCTCATGAGATAGGCATTGAGAGTTCCCCAGGAAAGCCACAGGATTTCGGTGATAAAATACAAGAGTGAAGGTTTTCACGTGGAATTCAAATTAGATGTAAAGACCTATGTGAAAAAATAAATTCTAGTGTCTGCACTGTATTTCCAGTGAAAAGAAAGAGAAAGTGGCATTAACATAGCGCAGGGTCATGCACCAGTTATGTCTTATTAAATATTCCAGCCTATCTTAAGATAAGCATCACATATGGGTTCTTTTGCAGCTAGCAGTTCTCTGCTTAAGGAGAAAGAGGTCTGGATAACACTCCTCCTGTCTCCCAGGGCCTCCTGGGCTGATTGACAGGAACATGTACTGCAGGGAGCAAACGCTGCTCAAAGAAAAAACAAGATTGCTTTCTGTGAAGGGGGCCAGTGGGGTCATTTCTTTGTCACATCTTCTGCTCGCCGTCTCTGGTTGAGGGAAAGACAAAGAGGAGGAGGGACATTTTTCTTTCCTAATAAAACACAGGACATGATCAGTATCTGGTTCTTATGTACATGGCTTGCACTGAATTCAATGTTAGGGCAGCAAGAGATTGCTCAAAATAAACACGGCATTTTGAGAGGCGAATCCCATCTCCAGGAACCAGACCACATGGAAGCCCAACTCAGGATCTGCCCTACAACCCATCTCAGTTACATTTTAGGCTGTTTTTTTGAGAGATCAGCAATAGACATCTGATTTCATCACCTTTGGCTACCAGCCCCCCTGTGATGGACAGCATTTGCTTTGACTTCTCCTTGGGCAGACCCACCATGTGTTTTGAGGCTGGGCCACCCTGTGCAGTGACAATGTGCCCCATGAGATCATTGGTTTTTTTCAGTGCAAAGTGGTTTCCCTGAATTCAGCAACTTCTTCTCCACTTGCCCTTCCAGTTCTCATCAGGAGTCTCTCCTCTGCCAATACAAAGGTAACACCTCTGGGGTTTATATTTTGTGCCATCCCCAATCTCCTCTCCACTGAAATGGTTTCAAGCTATAATTCCTGAATGTTGTCACATTTAATGATGCTCATGAACTTTTCCTCTTTCTGTAGCTCCTGCAAAACCTTCTCCCACCACTTCAGTGTCCCCCTCTGCACACCTGTGCCAGGAATGGTCCAGATTCCTGACCCTCTCGTCTGCTCCTCTCTATTCCTGTAACACATCTCAGAGGTGGAAGCAGCCAGGTGCTTGCAGAGACCAGAACTGCCCTCCCAGCTAATTGTCTCAGGGCCAAAGTGTTTCCCTTCCCAGAGACCTCTGCTAGTTTGCAAATGGCAGCATCAACAGGTTAGCACATCATCAGCTACTTCAATCCTTCATACTTCTCCCCAGTTGCTCCTACCTAGTGCCAGAAATTCACCGCTCAACTTACTCTTTCCAAAACGCAAGGTGGTGGCAGGGAAATAGAATTGTATTAACAAGCATCCATTTGAAACAAGGCTCCCGATCTGATGAGGTGAAAAAAAAAAAAAAAAGGCTGGCTAAGAAGCAGGAAAGTCATGCCAACAACTATATTTTCAGTGAAAGAAGAGAATTAGCAGTCCCTAAATAGAGGGGTTAAGGTAGATTGAAAATGTCAAGTTATTGATATTTTATAAGGTAACCATGGTTATTTTTTATGCATTCATTCCTTTGCAGCATGAATGCAGATGATGAAAAGTATTCATGGGCCAATTGAAACAAAAATAAAACTGAAGAGATATCCTGATGGTAATTTAAACCTTAAACTGCGGAAATTTATCAGTCCACAAAGACAATGAAGAGTGTTCAGCCAATATTGCACCACAAAAACTCCTCGCTAAACAGACGAATAAAAACCATTTCACAAAGGATGAACATCTTGAAAATCATCCTGACTTTGGCCCTAATGTACCTGCAGGGATCAATACTGCTGGAGCAGGATAGATCTGGTCTGATGCGTGAAGTTGCCCATGTGGCCTCTGGATAAAGCACAACTCTTTCTAATCTAATTTGCAGAAGCTGCTGGAAATGCAGGGGACCGCTGGTCCCGGTGTGCTGCAGCCCCTCGGTGCTGCCCAGCGAGGGGTCACTAATGGTCTGGATGGTCTAATCTTCTCTACTGCTGCTTCTTGAGATAATTTTGCATGCTTTTCTCCTAGACTAACAAGCTCTCTTGGTCGCACTTACCTCGCTGTCAAGTGGTGTCACCCCTTACAGCGAGGGCAGGGAGCAGCTCAGCAGGTTGGGAGGGGGGGACAGGAAACGGCGAGGGTGCCCAGTTGTGACAATTGACAACTGAGTGCTCTACTAAACAATCTAAAGCAGGGCTTTGGCTCAGAGGAGTCCCCGTGGACTTCTGCAGCAAATCAGGAATTAAATCCATCTCCAGAACCCCATGGCGGAGGGGCTCCCAGAAGCCAAAACGTTTTGCATAGCAGCAGACAGAAGGAATAAGAGGCTGCTCCTCCACTCCAGAACCTGTCTGGATGCTGAAACCTTTCCCCATCCCTTACATAATACGTCACAACAAGCCACTGCTTGTTTTGGTGGAACAAGTGACATTTTGCTAGGCTGCAGAGAGGCATCCACGCCTCTAAACCCGGAGGGAAGGCTGGCAGGAGGTAGCGTGGGAAGGATTCAGTGCAGAAGACTTCTTCAGTCTAATAAACATCTCTGCTTAGTGTTAGAAGCAAGTGACTGACTTTTCTTCTGCAAGTCTTCGCTGTTGTTGCATGACATTATGATTTCTCTGCTAAACATCTGCTCGTCAGATGCACACTCTAGCCTGCTTTCTGTAAAGGGACTGAAAATTCAGAAGATGTCCATAGAAGGGCCAGAACTCAAAGTTCCTAGTGCACGAAAACATACATCCCTAACTGGCAGCTAACAGGGTTAAAACACCCTCTGATTAAATGAAAGCATCTTTAATTAGTTTAATTGACCATGCCTCAGCCAAGACCATCTGCTCAGCAGCATTTGCCTGCTCTTTGCAGGAGCGATTGATCAGCCATAGCTAGAGAATACAGCATTAGGCTACATCAGATTTATTTTGTTTAATAGAAGAGCTAATTTGCTTTAAATTTAATTACAGGGGCCAAGATTGCTCTCTAAGTCCATAACAGCACAGAACATAAGCTGAGCCTACAGCTAATGGACGCACATGTAGGTCCATACGTGTCGGTGCAAATCAGACACTCGGTGACAACAGCTTGTGGAGCAGGTCCCGCCCTGGCAGAGAGCGATTGCTGCATTTTCCTGCCCAAAAGGCAGCAGCACTGTGGCACACTGCTGGGCTGGCAGGGCCACCCCAACTGCCACCATGTCACCCTCCAACTGGCTGAACTCTTTTCCCCACAGCTCCAGTTGGATGCTGGAGGAGACTGGGTGTCAGATGCTGGAGCAGACAGATGTCCCATCTCAACCACCTCTCCTGCTCCCAATTATAAAGACACTAAACGATGTAGGGTCACTGTCACCCTTCAACTGGCTGAACTCTTCCCCACAGCTCCAGTTGGATGCTGGAGGAGACTGGGTGTCAGATGCTGGAGCAGACAGATGTCCCATCTCAACCACCTCTCCTGCTCCCAATTATAAAGACACTAAACGATGTAGGGTCACTGCTTCTGCACCGCATGGGACCAACAGGGACAATCAGGGGACCACTCTGTACCTCCGGGGTGACCTCCATCACCAAACCTCTCCCAAACGGAATAGCTGGCAGCGAGAGTCCAGTGGAGCCAGACAACACCCTCTCCCCATCCTGCCATTGCACTGTCCCTCTCGGTTTCTCCGCTTTCCCATGCCAACATTATTCAAAATACCACACCCTGAGCCAACAAAGAAGGGGGCAATTCCCCCTCCTCCGCGAAGGACCACGTATATCTACATCATGTTATTATGAAGGGGAAAGTTTCATTCACTTCCCAATGCTTTTTGGTTGTCCAGTTTCCCATCAGGCGCTAAATCACTGCCGTCTTTGGGAGATGCTGGAGCCCTGACAGGCATGCTGCGGCTGCCACTGCCTGCTACAGGAGTAATTACAACTCTGCAGAAGGCTCCGGGCTGCCATTTCTGTTTCCATGGAAATAAATACTGAATTACTGAAAACAGAGTATGATGCTTTATGGATTTGGAGGCCTTTTGATCACCTCAGAACCACCTTAACTCATTTTTACTGGTGGTGGTTTTGTTTTAAGGGGCAGGGAGGGATAACACTCACAGGGTAGAAATAGGCAGAGTCACCAAAAGGTGTTTTGAAGGAGTAAAAGAGAGGGAATAAAAGCCAAAGGGCCTGGCTGATGCCCTGGGGATTTGCATGGGGGACAGTAGCACTGGTCAAAGCTGACAGATGTCCACAGCATCCAGGTATCCAGCCCTGGAGAGAGGAGCCCGGGGAGGCTCGTTGGTCCTTGGCTGCAGCCCCAGCTCGCCACCACCGTCCCCGTGACAGTCTGTTTGCAGGGGCTCTGGGGCTGAAGCAACCCTCCTGCCCTTTTGGAGGGGTCATTACAGCCAGCCTTAGTGCTTAAATGCCCAGAACTGCACATGGCGGTTTCATAGGTGTTGAGCTTCAAGATGAAGATAGAATAAAACAGAATTGCTTTATGTTCTTCAAAAATGATGAACAGGGAGCAGGAAGGAGTGATCCGATACTAAACCCCTGTATCACTGGATTGAAGGACACAAGAGATGTGCACAGACAGGTCACTCCACACCGTGTGCAATGTCCCTGGGCTCTATTCTCATTGCAAGGCATGGCTGGGAATATTTTCAACACAGCAAACTAAATGAAATGTTTGGTTTGGGAAGGATAGACACAAACAAAACATTTATTCTGAGGTCACCTTAACCTTCATCTCACCATCTGAGCTGTTATAGTGCCTCACAGGAGTTTCTGTCCTTACTTGTTTCTGCCTTAACTTGGGCTGCATCTTCCAAATACCACCACCGCACCTCTCCACTGGGCTCAACGCATCGCAGTGCATCAAGAAACGAAGTCTGGGAAAACCACCTGAACTGCAGAGATGAGAGAGGGGCAGAAGGCAAGACATCGCCTCAGCAAATCATCTCTAATACCAACTTGAGCTAAAATCAAACATTTGATTCAGGACAGAAATCCTAAATATCTTTTCTGCTAACACTTCTGAAACCAATTTTTTTGGCAGGGGAACTTTCTGCTTTGTGAGAAATGTCAGCCTTTGGACACAGTGTCCTAATTCAGCTGCAAAAATAAATGTCAAACAGTGAATTCTAATTTTAAGCCAGCTCTGGTCAGCAAAGTTTGGGTTGAAATGTTTCCTAGCTAAAATCACAGGACTCCAAAACTTACAAAACAATTCCAACTGCGCTGGCTAGAGGCTTTCATCCCTTTATGTGAAATAGCCAGCAGACAGCGATGGGACTTGGTCTGTGTTGCAGCCCACCCATGCACACACGCTTCGCTGATGTTTTACCTTCTACTCACATGAACACGAATAGATGCTGAAAAACCATGACCGTATTCCTATGTATTGCCCAGCAGGTTTGACATGCATATATTTAGCTATTTTTTTCCAAATCTAATATCTAAGGGAATTAGATGAAATTGGAAGCTTAGCACAGGTATTTTTCACAGTATATGGGACACTTTGGGCCCAGGAAAGAAAAGAAAGTCTGATGATGAAGCCTGTGAATTCAGACAGTCCTGCATGGACAGCCTGGAGTCCTGTGTGTCCTCCAAAGCAGGAGGATGGAAGTGTGTAGCTCATCATAGATTTGGTCTGGACATCAGCTACTGCTGCTGGATTAACTGAGCAGCACTGTACTAGCTCCTTGTCTTCTCACTGCAGCTAAAAATGACTTTCAAGCACAGCTTGAGATAGAAAAGTAAATCACTGCCCTGCAGCTGGGGAAGAACAAGAAAGGGAGAACACCACAGCCTGATCTTCAGATATGCTGCTGCAATTCAGCCCCCATGAAGGTCAGTGGGAAATACAGGGCTCGTGCCCAAGGAAACACCGAATGCAGCAAAGACCCAAGTTTGGAATTGCCCAACACTTATAGAAAATAGCTCTGTATGACTCCTGCACAGTCACAGGTTAATTACAGAGCAGAAAAGCTAAACCCAAGCCTTGCTGATGGCTTCTGGACCAGAAACCGCCAGTTCAAACACCCTCCTCCCTCCACGATGCCTCTCGCACAGCAGAGGAGCTTGCTGCTGGAGCCAGAGAGCCCCAATTCCCACGCTGACTCCAGTGGAGCAGAAACATCAAGCCACAGAGCTTGTGTTATGCAAAAAACTTAACCCTCTCTGTATTATTTAAAATGCTCTCGTCAGAGGTTGTGCTTAACACCACCATTATCTCCACAACCATTCTGCTACAACACCACTTCCCATCTTTGTTTCCTAAAAGCCTTTCCAACCACATCAATCCCTTTTGCTATCTCAGATCCTGCTATATCGCTGCTATCACATTAAGAATACACTTATCTCATACTACCTGGGGTTACTGTATTAAAAAAAAATCCCTTTAGAAATCATCCTCCTTCTGCACAAACAAAATATTATTTCAGAGGTGAATGAAAACAGTCCCAGTGATGTAATCATTATGCAATTACTGAGTATGATGTAACAGGAGGCCACACAGAGAAAAACACCTTCTTCCAGACCACAGGAGAAGTTCAAGCAAGTGTTTGGGGCTCTCAGCACCACTCCAGCTCATGCTTTAGGAGGATGACAAGTAGGCAAAGCCTTCTTACCCCTTGCCCCCTTGCTCAGCCCCTGGGGCAGTTTCACCCTGCACCCCAAAACAAGGGAGAGCACATCAGACCAGCCGGCCCCTCCGCTCCCAGCACATGGGAGAAGGCAATGGGCTTTGCTTTTCTAAGCACAGGTGATTGACTGACAAACTGCCTTACCAGTACCGCGCTGCCGCTCCAGAAAGAGCGATGGCATTCAGACAGCCTGCCAGGAGAAATGCTGTTTCCCAATGCCTCCCATGCACAGCCGACAAGCGTAGATCAAAAATAAGTGTAGCTTATGCTGTGCCAAAACACTGCTGGGAAGCTCGTGATTGCCCCCAGATCCGTTTGGGAGGTTTGCTTGGTCTCAGCACACAGCCTGACGCACACAACTTCAGCCCGCATGGTGTTTCTGAGAATATTAGAATTTCAACACATCCAGGAAAATGCCAGACAGTGTTTTCCTTTTACTCGAAGATTATTCACAAACAGAATATATAAAATATTTTGCTCTTATGAAACAGGCAACAGAAGCTTCAACCAAATCATTAATAAAAAGATTTGAGTTGTACTTCCAGTTAACTCTGATGAGAGAAGAGTCAGACCAAGAGAGCCAGCGTGTCTTCACAGGGAGGCAAACCAGCACTGACTTGGGCTGGCTCTGACCAAAATGCAATCCAGACTGAAACGAAACAGCACAATGGAAATAAATGACCATTTTCAGGGGTTATGGGGCCAGTGTCCCCAAGCCCAGTGGGTGTGCGTGCTCTGTGCTGCAAGAACAGCTGCAGGTGCAGGCTGAGAGGTCTTTGCAAACCCACCCGGGAAGGAAACTCGCTGCTGATTTCAGGACAGGTTGGCAGAGCAGAGGTGTTCACAGAAGATGTCTCATCAAACAGAGACACACAGATGCAACAAATGAAAATTTATGAAAATGCAAAGTGTCTGGGGGGGAGAGAGCGAGCGGCTGGAAGGCAGTCCTGCAGCAGCATGTCCCAGCCCTGCCACAGCACACATGCACGTGCAAAGCAGGGACTCGTTCCTCCCCTCTGGCTGCCCCAGCTCCACTCCCACCCAGAGCCCACCCGCGCTGCTGCAATGCTGTACACACAATTCTTCTCTCCCCAGATGTCTCCGGTTTTAGTGCTGTAACATTGGCAGGTGCCTCTGGCTCCCTAATCAGTGGCAGACTTCCCACGTCGGAGATGCTGCCGGTGCAGAGCGGCTCAGCAGGTCCAAGGGGTTATGGCACAGGAGAGTTTCTAAGCCACGAAGGGCAGTGCCCAGGGCTCAACTTGCATCTCCAGCCTGGAGCAATTGGGCATCCAGCTGCTGTCGTGGCTTTGAAATCTGCCCCGTGCGAGCACCAAGAGCTTTTGGAATTACAGTAGGCAATAATTTTCTACTAAAGTTTAGGAGGGGAAGTCTCCTGTTTCAGGGCTGATGCCAATGCTTCATCATGAGAGATCAGGAGGAAGCTTTTGTGGGGGGGAAGGGGCAGGTCACTGAATCACTGCTCCTTGGCATATCCTTTTCTGCTCACCCCTGCAGCTTGGCTGCAGAAAACACGCTAGCCAAGTGATGTGCACATTCAACTTGTGCTGGGAACTCCTCATTCAAGCTAAGCAAACAAGAACATTTTTAGGTTGATAGGTTCTAGTTACACCCTACAACAGACTGGACCCTGTGGGAAGCCGTGGTGGTGAATGGCAATTTTGGTGCTTCACGGCAAGACTAAAGTGCACAGCAGCTCCTGCTGCTCTCCTGCTGCTCCAGAGATCCCTCTGGTATAGCCCAGATGACAGAACCACAGGCAGCACCCAAAAAAGCATCCTCACAGCAAACCCTGCGGTTCTGCTGGGTGCCCACCACTGCCATCCTGCAGCAGCTCGCGGGGGAAGGACCAGCAGTGCCCTGCTCCCACCACCGCTCCCCGCAGGGCTGGCTCCCACTGCATCGCACCGGCACCACGGCACCGAAACCACTCACACTGTACCGCAGGAAAACACCAAACGGCTGAACGGCTGCTGGCCTTGCAGCTCTCTGAGCCGTGCCTTGTATAAAGGGTTTCCCCGTCTGCATAGCTAATCCTCACTATGCAGGTATTAAAAACAGCGTAACTCCCGAGCTACTACTCACTTTCAACAGAAATTATATCTTTCTCTAAAAGCTTAAATTACAGGTTTGCTGCCTCTGAGTATTAGAAAAGACCCAGAATTAAATCCTTCGCTTCCAGACTGCAGCTAGGACCTACTGCGGGAAACAGGCTGCTCGATGCAACCGGGCAATTTGCAGGGAGCAGCCACTTGGTTTGTGGTGTCAGCCAGAAAGGCTCTCACAGGCAGAGATCATCCACAAAGCAGGGAAGCCATGATTAAATACTGCTTTCTGCATCACTGGGAACCACAAAGCAAGAGGGCAGGATCACACTGTGTGCTCACACAGAGGCACCCTAGTTCCTTAGCAGGTCAAGGGAGGATGAGAGACAAAGGGCTTGAGTGGGTTTAAGTTAAAAAAAACAACTGCAGAGCTGACTCAGCTCTCAACACATCACTGAAAATACTACGGTTCTGATTTTAGAGAACTCCTGCATCAGAGGATGGAGGCACAAAATGTGTTTTGTAAACATAATTTACGAGGACTGATGCAGTCCTTGCTGTTGCCTTTTTGCCATGAAGGTGTCTTACTCAGGGACATTTATTATCCTCTCCCCACTCTGCCATAAAGGTCTGAGATGAAGAAGAACAAATACAAGATAATTAAGCTCTTTACAGGAGAAAAAACAGATCAAACATAATTTTCTATGTCTTGAAAAGAACTGGAATTGTCTAGACACAAGACAGACAGAATTGGTCTTAAATGTATTAATTTCAATAAGAAGTTGAACCCCTGAATTATCGGGAGGAGATTGAGGTCTGCTGCTCCTCCAAAAACTTTCCACAGCATTACCTTACCCTCCCCGTGACTCTGACATCCTTTATCCCGCCTGTGATATTTATAACCGATAGCAGGGGACCGTAATCTGGGTCACCAACAGCCTGGACAGCCACCGACAGCCCTCAGCAAGAGCTGCAGGAAAGGCAAGCAGCACTGCAGAGTCCCAGCTCCGTGCCTCTGGGAAACCAGCTCTTATTGGGGGGAAAAAAGAGAGGAATGGGAAAGGTTTTCATCTGTCTGGGAACTCACAGTGCAGGTGGAGCTGCCCCGAGGTCGTGGGGGTTTGGGATGCTCTCTCCTTCCACCACAGGCATGCAGAGGTCACAGGGGCTCCCTCTACTTCAGGGGAACCCGTACAACCTCAAGAAGTGAGTTTGCATAAGACATCCACCCCAGGGGCATCTGAGCTTCAAGTACTAATAAGGTTTTTGCAGGCTGCAAGAACATACTTCTTGTCATTTGTATTGCTGATGTGACAGCAGAAAGGCAAGCGAGTCACAGCAAAACTGCTCACTTAGGCACCGTGAAAGAACTGCTCATCCAGACACAGAGCTGGAGGAATAAAATTTTCCCATCTCAGAAACCCTATGGGATTTCAGGAAAGAAAACTTTAGATAAAGACCTTCTAAAACATCTGCAGAAAACCCTAAGCAACCAACCAAGAGAAAACACGCACGAGCAAAAGAAGGAGGAGGTTCACTTGGACAGCCAGAACAGAACTGGTAGTGAAGAAATCCCACCATGAACCAAAACCCCCTTCCCTAGTGGAAGTTCTCTCAAAACCAGTCTGGTCAGACCCAAAGTTTCCAGCTCATAACAGCAGTGTTTCCCACTGGCAAGCCTTTCTCCAAGAAAACCCCTTCCATTCCCACCCAGCCTGGGGGAAGGACCTTACCTGACACGCGTTGTACAGAAGCTGATGCTCAAATTTTTTGATCCCCAAAATGTTCTGGAACATCTCGTAGAGCTGCTCCTTGCTGAGGATGAGCTCCGAGGCTGCGCTCGCCGTCATCCTGGCTTGCTGCTTGCGGGGATCCTCTTCCCCACGGTAAATAGCATCAAACTTTGCCATCCAAGAGCTCAGGACTGTCTCCTTGCTGAGGCCATCGATTTCTGGCAGGCTGCGCACTCTCTTCTCAATGTGCTTCTTGAAGACCTCCCGGGAGTCATTTGCTGAGCACCCTCCGCTCTGCACCATCCTAGCAACACGGTCGCTTTTCAGAAATACCTGCAAAAAAGGGGTGACTTCAAATGGTGTCAGTTAAAAAAAAAAAAAATCCCCCTTAAGTACAAACAAAAGGTGGTTTCCCTGCTGGGAAGCCTGCTAACTGGCTGCCAGTACACTTTCCAGCTCCTCCCTCAACAACCACCTGCTGCCACATGGAGAGAGGTTTCAACTGTACTTTGGGAAGCGTAATGAAATCAGGTGAAGCTTCTGCTTTGCATCCACTAAAACGGAACACTTTAATACAAATAGGACTTCATGCCATGTTGTGGTCACACCACACCAGATACATAAATGCCCTTTGGGAAAACAAAATCATACATTGCTCTATCAAACGTTTTACTAAGGAAGTTATTGCACACCTATATTCACCCAGCCAAGCTCTTCCTCGTTAGAGGGAGCCCAGTCATCCTACTCAAGTTAACAGCATTGCATTGAGCCCTGGGAAACCTCTGACCAGTGCAAGGACCAGGCTTACATTAATCTACTACACTGGAGGAGACCTTTGCAGACTGCCCTGCTGTCATAAGACCCCAGGAATGGCATTGTATTAATTAATTTAAAGTTACCTTCAGCTAAATAAGATGTGTGTCCCCAATTCTCCCATGCTCTGGTCTTCCCAACCGGAGCAACCAGCACTGCAAGAGCCCTGTTAAAGCAGCCCGGGAAAGAACAAGGACAAACGGCCTGATGGGTAAACACCAAGGCAGCTCAGATCACTAAAAGGTGTCATGGCCACAGGTGGACGAGGCCAAATCCCTTCCCGCTCCAGCTCTGCTGAAGTAGCCCAGGATGGTTCAACGCAGCCTGGGGCTGCCTGGTGAGGCTTTGCAAAGAGATCAGCCTGCGAGGTGCAGGATGCTGACAGCAGGAGGGCGGGAGAAGGCGTTTGATGAAGATGCTCTTCCCACTGCCAGAGCAGCAAAAGGATCAAAACCTAACAGATTGCTGCAGACCAGGAGATGCCACGGGAGCAACGCAGAGCTGAAGGGTGAGAGGGGTACAGGAGGATATTGTGTTGGATCTCCTCTCCCAAGCCCTGAACACAGGAGAGCAATCGATGCCCAGCAAGAACTGCTGTTTTATTAATGATGCTGAGGATGGATGAATGCAGCAGGCTGGGAAGAAGCTGTGCCGGCACAGGGGTGTATCTGTCAGCTCTCAATAATTAAAGAGCTTGAGGAAGACCTAAGGATGTGGTAGATTTCTTTCATACCACTCTGCAACATGGCATTCCATGTTTCCAGATGCTTGATGGCACAGGCATCTGTCGGCAGCGGTAGTGGGTTTTACTCCAGGACCAGCCCAGAAATGCTGCTGAGAAAGAGCTGGGCTGTTTCCTTCCAGCATCACTGTGCTGAGGAGCGGTCCCTGCAGATGAGATGGGCAGGATGCCACCAGCAGCCTCTTCAGTCCACACAGAAACGATACCAGCATGCACTTCGTTTCCTTGCAGAGCTTAAATACGAGTGATAACAGCCTGGGTGTGTGGGGGTGCTTCAAGGAATAGGTAAGAGCTATCAAAATCCAAGATTTCAATGCAGCCAAGGAAGTCCCCAGCACACTGACTACTGGAACTGGTGGGAGGTCACAAGTGAACAGCTCTGCTGCAGCATCCTCATCTCCCACATCTTCTCCCTAACCATCCGCTCCAGGTGCCTTTGGCCTGACCCTGTGTGACAGCACTCACGACTTCCCAACCCTGCCAGCAGCAGCGGCTGTTGCTATCCATGGGCAGTCAGAGGGGTGATGGCACTGCAAGCAGAGGGACCTGACTCCCCATCTCCCCTCAGCCCCCACTTTTCCTCCCCGGGTGTGGAGCAGCAGCCAGCAAAGGAGGGCTGTGGCTGGAAGCCGGGAGGCAGGCACAGGGGAGTGCGGGTCAGACACAAAGCCGCACAAAAAGACCGTGAAATAGAAAGATAAGAAAAGATGAAAGAGTTGTTTTGTCCTGCAGAGCGAGCTGCTTTCTTTAGAAAATACCAGGTGAATCGCCTGTCTGTAAGACTGCCTAGCAGGATTCCCAGGATTCAAGAACTGCTGGAGCAAAATCCTAGCACAGCTGCACACACAGGCAGAAGGGAACTGGCTCTGTGAGCTGGGTCAGGCATCTCCTGCTGTGGGTATGGACGAGTCCCCAAGGTCACACGTGGTCCTGGCTCTATCTGCCTGGAACAGAGTGGAAATGGGTCTAAAAAAACGTTTCCATAATGCCCAGTGAAGGTACTGCTGCACGAAGTGCTGGGTGACAGATGAAGCTTTACCCATCAGAAGTAAGAGGACACGCGACAGGCTCTCCTGGAGTGCTGCTGGAGCATGCTGGGCCCGTCTCACACACACAGACCTGCTGCATTTCTGCAG
>NW_010100840.1:29923-46040 GCF_000699245.1 Pterocles gutturalis
GGGGTGCTCTGCAGAGCAGCAGTGGAGCCTGCTCAGCTCAGTCCATCTTTTCATTTGATCACAGCCTGTGAACTAGTTTGAGAATGGCAATCACACGCTTACCCCTTGACAGGAGACTTAGCAGCCTCCACGGCAAGAGCAAATGCATCCCTGACCTACCACTTCACCTTTACCTTTCTCCTTCTCCAGCAAAAAAATATCATTCCCCAGGTAACGATCCTATTCTGCACCAAAGGCAAGTGAACCCCTTAGAAGCACCAGGCATGTCCTGCACAGAGATGGCCAGTGCCAGCTGAGCAAAAAAACAAGTTCTAGTATTTTCCAAGCCATTGGGCGGCTTTATAAGTCAGTACGTAAATGCAGATTTCTAGAAAGCATCCATCCAAGGGATGGTTAATTGCACAAAACTCAGAGATTTGCAGGAGCTGAGATAGGCAGGAGCTGCTGTGATTGCAGCACGGCTCGATCAAGGGTGGGAACCTCTCTGCAGAGACAGGAGCAAGGAGAACACCACCAGCAGGGACCAGTGCTCGAGCACTGAGAGGGGGCAGAGACTTTCTGCAGCGAGGCTTTGCCTTGTGCCACTGCAGACAGTGCCAAGGGAGGCACAGGCAGCCATGCTACTGCTGCGGAGAAGCTGGAAGTACACGGCCAGAAATTAAAGGAGACCACCAGTCAAGGAGAAGAAAAAGAAAGTTGCGCTAAAAGACACAGAGCAATGCATTAAGCTTTTTGTGGCCTGTTTTAGGCAGGACAGAGCAGGTGTAGTATCCAGTTGAACTGAAGACATAGGGTTTGCAGACATCTAGACATCTTGTATGTTCGACTACTTGGGGTAATTATACAGCACAGGACTTCTGGAGCTGGTCAGGACACACTTTCAGCCAGACCCACCAGTGAAACAGTGATGTACTTTGCCTGGTTTTAAGCAATCTCCTTTTCCTGCCCAATAGTCTTATCTAAACAGATTACGCTGCTCTTACATCCTAAAATGCAGCTTACGCCATCTTGAAAGCCTTCTCTGAGAGCATCTGTTCGGTGAATCTGTGATAAACTGATGATCCCTTGGCAATTTCTTTTCTGATAAGAGATGTAAATTACTCTCAGCTTCCTTCCTGTACAGAGAATGATGGAGCAGTAACTATTAGGCCGGTTTAATAGAGTTAATCCAGGGATAATTTGTGCTTTCCTTACACAGAAGCAGCTGCTGCCATTTTTTAGAGTTAAAATTCTCTTCAGTTTTCGTATCTGATTTTGGTCCCCTCTTAGATTCCACTTCCAGAGAAGTATTTTATGTAGGCAATTCAAAATCTTCACCTTTTATGACAGAATAGCTCTAGGGAGAAAGAGAAGTGGTTTGCAGAAAGGCTAGCAAAAAAAAAAATAAGCAACACTCCTCATACAAATCACAAGCACTGATTTCCTTCAAAAGCAGCAGCTCTTTCCTTCTGAAAAAAGATATGAAAGGCAGCTTTAAGGGCTGCATACAAAGAGGTGCAAAAAGACAGACGTGCATAATTATTCTTTTGCACAATTATGAATGACGCTTCACGTTCTTTGGTACCATCTAGTTTTGTACATCCCCTTTGCTTTACAGCATTTGCTGTGCCAAAGAGAAAAAGACAAGACTCTTGCTGAAAATCCCAAAGTCAATTAGACACAATGCAAAAGCTTCAGCAAGAAACAAACATGCTGCCCAGTTTTCCCTTGGTGTTCTTCATAGGGAGCACATGACATTTATTTTATATCATGCCATCTTTTTTGTTTTAGAGTATGCTGTTTAAAAGTATCAGGGAGATATTATTCCTTCAGGAAGGATGATCTTCCTCATAATCAAGCGATAGGATACAGCATGGCGTAGAGGCTGCCACGGCTGCTGTGTGGTTGCATGTTCACCCCCTGAACCTCACAAACCTGGTCATGTAGCAGGCATCAGGCAGAAGCCTTGCGTTTGCCTTGGTTCCGTGCTTTGTTGACAAAGAATGCATTACTTCAGGATTCAACCCCGCCTGTGAACAGGGGGAGAACAGGGATGCATACGAATATCGTATCATCTGTCCTTACCTCGTAGTAGCTCTGGACAGCGTTTATAAATGCTTCGTCTGCCACAATCTGGGTTTCTCCATTCAGAAAGGCCTGGAAACGATCTTTGATTGTCTGGAGCTGCTGCTTACTTATCTGAAAAACACACCAAAAGGAGAAAATTAGTCAAGAAATGTTTATGTATGAGGGGAAAAAAACCCCACTAATTCTTTTGCAATAACTTATCAGGGCGCTTATGCTCTCCTTTGGGGACAGTGGCAGTAGGTGAGGAATTACCCATGTGTGGGTACACACACGCACGCACTCTTCACCCTGGCAAGCTCATTTAAGCATCATGAGCACCTAACCCCACCCTGAATATCATCTCCTAACAACTCTGCTGACACAAATCACACAGAAGACTTTTATCGCTTCAGGCATACCCAAGTCGAAAGCAAGCTGCTGTGCGAGTGCTTTTCAAGCCTGTTTCAGTGCAATCTCTTCCCCATTTAGCCTCTCCTCCCTTCAGAAGATGAGGTTTCATCACCAAACGGGAAGCCTTGTGGCTGCTGAAGATGGCACTCAGCAGCACTCTGGGGCCTTGGTTGTTCCTTGTTTTTTTGGGGTTTTTTTTGTTTTTTTTTTCTTCTTGCTTATTTCTTTGGATTGTCGCATATAAAACACCAGTCTGGACCAGTGGTGAAAGAACTGAATTCCATTTAGTGCCAAAGAAATAATTCAAGGGCAAAGCTGTTCTTATCCAAGCAAGGACTTTCTCTGCTGTCTCTTTGCTGCTCAGAACAGTTTCTGTCCAGCACACGGCTGGTATAACTTACAAGACAGTTCTAATTTTGGCACAATTACATCAATAGAAAGTTTACAGGGGTTTGTTCCAGCCTTGTAAGATAACATGCCGTTATTCTGCCAATTTATCTCTAGTTTAAAAACAGATATAGCTAATCCCCCCACCTCTTCAGCTTGCAGTGCAAAGTCACAGCAGACACGGAAGTCATGTACCAGCAACACCAGTACAATATCTTACAGTACAGATAACACTCATGCTGAAGTGCTGCAGGGATTTAACTGTAGTTGTGCCTGGCTTACCACATGGCTACTCTTCATTTGAGGATAAGACTTAATCAAGACAAAAGAGAAGAAAGCAAACTCTTCACGGCTGGGCTGGATGAGGCTTTGAGCAACCTGGTCTACTGGAAGGTGCCCCTGCCCATGGCTGGGGAGTTGGAACTCGATGATCTTTAAGGTCCTCTCCAACCCAAACCATTCTATGATTCTATGAAACAAGATGTATATATGACAACTTCAAACTTAAAGGGAAAAAAGAGCTGTAAGAATTTGGTCATCAGTAAATAACTAACTGTCTTAAAGGTCTAGCAAAGAGGGGCTTCTTCTCACTTGTATGCCAGCAGAAGAAACCAGCCCGTTAGAATATAAGAGAATAATGAAAGTAATGGCTCTGTCTAAATAGCTTTGAATAAAGTATCAAAAACTACAGAGATCCAAAGAGCTAAAGCATAATGAAGCCTGGTAAACACAGCTAGTGATAAAAAGCAGGAGAGGGACCACTTGGAAAATGCAACGATAAATATCACTAGATCTGGATGATGCACCATGTGGGGTGTTTAGGGACTGCAGTAACGAACATCATGAATACTGGTAATTAATTCTGCAACACTACGCTGAGGAGGGATAGTGAGCAACGGCAATTTGATGTGATAATCTGGGATTGGTTTATGCTGGTGCTTATGGAGAGGTGTTCATCAAAGCGACATACAGCCAGACTGGGTAAACAGACAGTAAGCTCTGTTTCAGAAAACACAGAACAGCCTTAACATGATAAGCTGAACATGAGAAGCTGAACATGAGCTGGCCATGTTAACTTGCAGCCCAGAAAGCCAACCGTGTCCTGGGCTGCATCAAAAGAAGTGTGACCAGCAGGTCGAGGGAAGGGATTCTCCCCCTCTGCTCTGCGCTTGTGAGACCCCACCTGCAGTGCTGCAGCCAGGTCTGGGGGCTCCAACATAAGAAGGACACGGACCTGTTGGAGTGAGTCCAGAGGAGGCCACGAAGATGGTCAGAGGGCTGGAGCACCTCCCGTACGAGGACAGGCTGAGAGAGTTGGGGTTGTTCAGCCTGGAGAAAAGAAGGTTCCAGGGAGACCTTAGAGCAGCTTCCAGTGCTGAAAGGGGGCTACAGGAGAGATGGGGAGGGACTCTTGATCAGGCGGTGCAGGGATAGGATGAGGGGTAATGGTTTTAAGCTGGAAGAGGGGAGATTTAGATTAGATATTAGGAAGAAATTTTTTCCTGTGAGGGTGGTGAGGCAGTGGCCCAGGGTGCCCAGAGAAGCTGTGGATGCCCCATCCCTGGAGGGGTTCAAGGCCAGGCTGGATGAGGCTTTGGGCAACCTGGGCTAGTGGGAGGTGTCCCTGCCCATGGCAGGGGGGTTGGAACTAGATGATTTCTAAGGTCCCTTCCAACCCAAACCATTCTGTGATTCACCACCTCTGTGGACGCTGGAATGACAGGTCGTTCCCACTGCCAAAACAACAGCCCGCACTTCACAGGGTCTGACACATGCAACAAGGCTCAGCATCACAGGGCTGGAGGAAGGACTGTCCCTCTAACCTGACCCACTCCAGCCTTGGTCACCATTTGCAATAAGCCCTGTGGAAAAGCACTGCCGATAGCTCCTGGCTTTAAGGCTGGCAGGATCTAATTTTTGGCTGTAAGAATCCATCTGTCATGTCAGGCACCTAAGACCCTTTGTCGTGTTTGCCATTAGCACCTTACACATCATGAGTCCTTGGGCAATACACACAGCATCAGATGCGAAACAAGCTCCAAAATTATCCAAGCTGATGGAATTGAAAAGCTGATTCCTGATGGAATTGAAAAGAAAATTGGGTCAGTGATAAGAGGAGCCAGAGAAAAATGTCATGCTCAAGTGGGAGACACCTGTGGGAAGGTGGTAGGTCTGTTTTTATTAAGCATTTAATTATCTGGAAGAAGAGAAAAGCAGGATGTTAATTAAATGTATTAACGATTTTGTATTAGCAACCATTGTGATGATCAGACAGAAACAATGAAGCAATAGAGGCCATAAGAAACCCAGAAAAGAAACAGGAAAACTACAGGTAATGTTGAAACCAGGGTGTTGAGGCACAAGGAAGGACTACTAAGAGCACAGATACCCTGAGACAAAAGGTTTTTCATTTGGGATTTTAACAATGTGCATGGCATTTTTGTTACTTTTTTTTCTTCCAGGTTATTTCTTAGGAAAACCTCCAGAAGTCCTTGGTTGTTCAATTTCTATAATGCCACCTAGCAGCAATATTTTCTGCTCCTTCCTAAATATTGAATGGGTTACCTTCAAAACAAACAATGCTCCTTGAGACTCCCAGAAACTCCCAATACGCAGCTCGCACATGAGCTCCTGGGGGCTGTGGAAATGAATCATTAGGTTTGTCTCTACTGGAGTGCCAGCTGCCTCCTCCTTGTCCCCAAGCTCTGTGCAAGTATTTTCCATGTCCAGGGAAAAGAAGATCACCTCTGATCACACCAGGCACGCATCATGGCCCCGTCCTCAGCTAACAGGACCCTCGGTCTTCTCTCCCTGCCAGACCATGAAGCATCACTAGTGTATTGATCCATGTCTGTGCCACTGTTATAGACGTTATCAAGAAAGCAGCCTATCTGAGCCAAAATTAAATTGTTTTCATACTGAATTTAGTTTCTGCATCCCAGCAGCAGCTGCCTGGCGCAGAAGTCAGCACCAGCAAGGCAGTGGAGGGGACCAGACCTGCAGGTCAACAGAATCTGCCCAACACACTCCACCTCCCATTTTTTGCCTCTTCCTCTTCCCATCAGGTGCCAAGGGCATCATCACCAAATCCCAAAAGCGCCCCTCTGGTAGCCAGGAGGCTGCACCACCCTGGCAGAGGCTGGACTAGGGCTGGGGAACAGCTCAGCCCCAGGGTCACAGTCCAAAGCCTTTAAGCAGGGCCCAGCAATACCACTAACACATCCACAGGCTTAAACAAGCACATGCCCTGAACACTTACCTGGAAGCTTAAGTGCTTTAAAGGCAGGGGTGTTATTTTATCTCTCGCTATTAGAGGCACCAGTGATCAGCTAGAAATCCATATAAAGCAAGCCAACAGCTCCAGTAAGGCCACTAAGTGGCCAATACAAACGACTTCTCACTCTGTTACCTTCCATAGTGTGCTTACAAATAGCAGAAACCGAGAGAACTACTACTCCTCCGAAGCACATCAGCACAGCATCACAGCCTCAGCACCAGCTCCGGCAGGAGGTCAAGCCCTGCTGGGTGCAAGCCCAGGCAGTGTGAGGCTGGCAGGGGGCAGAGCCTCTCCATCCCTGATGCAAACACAAATCCAGGTGTAGGGAGTCAACAGGAGTACTGCGGTGGGGGGGGGAGAGGTTTATTCACCTTCCCTCACTTTTCCAACCCTTGCTGCTTTTCACCTGAGCGGCTTTCAGTGTGTGACAGCCATTAAAGAGGTACCAGCGATTTCTGCATCCGACAGATGGCAGAACACCCTGCTTGCATACGGCGACTCTGGACCCAAGCGAACTCCCCCCAGTTAATATCGTGGTGTGTGTGTGCAGCAGAGCGTTTCACAGCCTGGATCTATCTAAAGCACGCGAGCACTTAAGTTGCCAGACACACACACATATACTAAAAGTTTAATAATTGAGTCAGTGATGATGAACTCCTGGCACAGGTATCAGGCAGGACACCCATGGAGCTCTGGGCTGGCGTTCCTAGTGGATTGGATGGCTTTTTAGAAGAAGCTTGGCAGAGTCTCCATAACAGACTAATTTATGGGAAAAACTAGATATGGATATCCAAATGCTTCCTACCTTCTTGGTCTGACTTTTTTTTTTTTTTTTAATTAAAGAAACTGTGCACAGCACAATTTGGTGACTTCAGAAATGGGGTGGAACAATCTTGAACACATACCATGTCCCCACCATGGTCATCAGTAAATCACAGAGGCGATTTATTGAATTTGCTTGATGCACATCTCAGCAAACAGTGCACCAGCCTCCACGGGATGAGCACTCACCAATAGCTTTCTTGCTACGTGTTGTCTTGCTACATATTCCATCTGACTCAGAGCCAAAAGCAAACCTGAATGCATGGAGCCATGGGCACCTTCTCCAGAGTTGTTCCAGCCAGCAAACAGCTGGCACCATCTCTGAGCATCATCTCCAAGCATCATCTCTTTCACCTACACCGGGGGAGCACAAGAACTGCAAAAAGGAGCTGTTTGCTGCAGAAAAGTTCCCTCAAGAAAAAAGTTATACACAGCAACGTGCCTTACTAATCCATCCTCTCTCCAAAATGCTTTGCTTTGTCTGAGCACACAGGAATAAATATGGCCGTACAGCTCCCTGCTTAGGATCTACATTACACAACAATACAGCGTTACCTGGGTTTGTACCCCATGCAGTATAATGGATGGGGTCAAAGCAGAGTCTCAGATTTACACATGCTTTGAACTTCGAAGAACTAGAACAACTGCCAGTTTTCACTCTGTTAAAGTGAACTTTCAGATCTGCATGTGTGAAAAAAACAGGATGACTTGCACTCACAGGAGAGTTGTCTTTCCAAGCTTTGTATGACACACATCAACAGTATTACATGTCCAAACGCCACAGAATGACATGCCTTGAAAGCTAGTAGAAAGGAGAGTATCACAATAATTTAGAATTCTTGTGTAGTCTTGCAGTGAGGGTGGTCCAGCACTGAGACAGGGGCCCAGAGCAGCTGTGGCATCTCCAGCCCTGCAAATGTTCACAACCTGATTGCATGAACATGATCTGGTTTGGAAGGGAGCCCTGCTTTGAGAAGGGGAATTGGGACACAGACCTCAAGAAGACATTGCAACCTACATTATGCTACAGCAGTACCGTATCCAACAGAAGAATTGCAAGGAGAGGCCATCCTAGATTGCAGATTGCCAAACGTTTTCAGTCTAACTGCTGGTTTGTCAGTGGAAGCCTAGAGCATAACCCCTCCACAGCTGTACGTGTACTCAAACCAGCTAACCAAGCCACATCCCTCAGTGTGACGGCTGCCGGAACAGCAGTCAGATTGGAACGCTGTAGAAGGAGGCTCTCAAGTGAAAGGCACCCCTGTGGTAGAGAAATGACCCCCTTTATTGCCACGCTTGGACACCTCTGATTGAGGACTGGGTGTTTGGGTGCACTGATGCCTCACAGTGTCCTTGCACCCACCGCATCCTGCTGGAAGGGTCTGCTCTGCAGCTGGGATGTGAGGATGAGGATGCATCGCGGCACTGCACGCCGGTCCCCAATGGCTCAGCCCATCAGTGTCACCCCTGTCTCGCAGGAGGTGGCTCAGCTGGGGACTGCAGGTAATTCCCAGGGGAAGCGCCTCTGCCTTTTGTCTAGAGAGACCAGCTCACAGCACACAGGCACAAGCAGCATAAAGCTCTTTCCTCCTTAGGGCACCCGCTGTTCAGGTACCACTGCAAGGAGGAATACTTAACTGCTCACTGGGCTGCTGTTCTGGGTTTCATTTTGTAACATCTAATAAATATTTTATTACTCCTCAGCACCAGGTGATTTGGGAAAAAGCTAAACTAAGCAAACAGCATCCCTCATCATCACTGCTTCCACAGGCAGAACACCAGCCATGACACAAATGATGTGGAAGGGAGGGAGGGAGGTGTGGGGTGCTCTGGCCTCAGGGAAGAGGCCAGAGGCCCCAGCAATGGGCATGAGACTAGAAATAAAAAAAACCTTTCAGGTTATTTTGTACTGGGAAAGTGCATCAGCTTCTCCCTGCACCAACGCTGATTTCCCCTCAACAGGAGAGAGGACCACACGGGGGGTGACTCTCATCCCCAGCACTTTTAGTTGCAAACTCTCCCGGGCAGCCGCAGCTGCTTTGCAAACAGCTGAACGTCGCTGGCTTTTCACCGTTAACACAAGCAAGCAGTATTAACTGCCAGTCTCAAGGAACTTTTCCCAGCTGTCTTAACAGTGTATTTTTCTGGTTGTTTCAGAGAAGTTTAATATTTTTTACCAGAGCAAGCTCCCTGTGCTTTGGTTTCTGACAGCCACAATCCATCTTTCCAGGGATACTGAGCCAGCAGGTCCTTTTCCGTGACAGCCTGACCATACGTGGATCACTGTGCACACACCCGCTGATCTGCGGGCTGTCTATACAATTCCCTCTTCGTGGGCACTTGACTTGTTGCCTCCTGCCCCGGCATGATTTACCGATCCCAGTGCATCCACACTGCCTGCCCTCTCTCCAGCCACACTCATCCTTTATGGATGGCAAACAAGAAAAGCACTGGCTATGTCCCCAGCCATCGACCCCAGTGCCACCTTCTCCTCTCAGAAAAGCTGCCCAGCTGATTTGCTGCAGAGAAAATGACCGTGCCATCACTGTGCCTGGGTTTATGCTCATGCAGTGAAGGGCACACACAGCCCCTTCTGCCCGCAGCAGCTCATGCCCGGCCAGCTCAGCCCACCTGCAATCTTAGGGATGGGTCAAAGCAATGGGGACCCTCCAAGAAGCAATGCTCCAATGTGCACTCCTGCTGCATGCTCAGAAACCAGGCTGAGCTCGAGCACAAGAAATGCAAACAGCCCCTGGGTCCTTCCACACCAGCCCAGTGCCCATTTGCAGCTCAGAGACTGAACCAACCTCTTGCTCAAGCAGCCCAACAATACAAGAATAATATTTCCTGACCTAAAGGTAAATGTTTGCTTCAGCAACATGATCAAAGGGGTCAGAAAACCCACCAGAGCTGCCTGTATCAGAAGCAAGCCCCCTCCTCTGCTCCCCACAGAGCTACCACCCAGCCAGTGCCCTACCACAGCACCAGCTCCCATCCCTGCCAGGACCTCTCACTATCTCCGCTATTACAGGAAAACTCCAGCAGCTTTGCAGCATGAGCAGTGAGCCCTAAATGATCTTGGCACTTGCTGGCACATTTCTTCTTTAAAGAGGCTCAAGCATTGCTAGATAAGTAATGGAAAGGGAAAACATCAATCCCTCTGGTGAGGCCAGTTGCAGGCAGAGCCTCTAGATCGAGTGGCACAGATCTCTCCTTGCCTCTGCCCCAGACCACATCCAGCAGCAGAATAGAACAAAGAAGAGACAGAAGAGACAAAGCCCAGGCTCTGGGTCACTCTCTTTGAAACACATGGATGCTCTTTTTTGTCCTCTCAAACCCCGAGTGCATTTCTTCTCTATGATTCACTGTGCCAGCTAGGCACACTTCTTTGACATACATGAAAGACCTAAAACATCATTATGGCTGCTCCTACTTTCTGAAACAGCGATGCACAATGCTAAAAGAGGAAAGCAAAGCCAGGATTTGGGACTGGGCCTTTGCCATGATGACCTTAGCTCTGGTGCTTTCCTTCTGCAACCTGCCACCACAGCGCAGATCTAGATGTAGACACATGAAAAGATACCTTGCCACCACCCGCTTCTCTTGCTGTCTCTGTTTGTACCAGGTGTGTCCCTTCAATGCTCACATGCCAACCCTGCATCTGCCTCCTGCAAGGGGTCCTCTGTTCCATGAAGATCAACCAGCTGACAGCTTCAGGAACTTCTCCTGCTGTCTCCCTCTCCTCCTGGCTGGTCCCTCCTCTGCAGCCAGCATGCAAGAGAACCCCAAAATAGAGCCATCTGACAAGAACACAGAAAACTTGGAGCTTCTCACAACTTTGATCTTATTTTACCTAAGCAAGCCATTAGCAGAGTGAGTTTGCAATAGATCTAGCAGCCCAAGCTAGCCCTGCTGGGTATTTTTCTGTGTATGATCAAACAGATAGGTGCTCCTATTTTTTTACTTGTTAATAAAAATATTACTTTGATCTCAGAAGAATGGAGAAGCCAGCACAAAACACAAGCAAGAAACAGCAATAACGAAATACTAGACCAGTGACAGAGCATGGGCTGAGGGGTGACTGCTGCTCTAAGAAACCTCCCTGGTGACTTCTGCTGTGACGGGAGCCTCGCCTGGTGAGCTCTGCTGGGTAAACACATCATCGTCATCTGGCAGCTTTCAGCAGAAAGCCCAGCACCATTCTGCCTGTGGTAAAAGCATAGCTGCTCTGTTAATAAAACAGAAAAAACAAACCCATAAAAATACTATCAGAAATACAGCTAGCAAGCAAAGCCAGGAGGCACACAGAACGGAGGCTGGCTAGGATGGGCAGAGGGACGTGCAAAGCCCTGTACTCTAACTGCACAGTACGTGTGGTAGATAACCGTCCATTGCTCATCTGAGACCTCCAAAAAAACTCAGCCCAGGAAAAAGGATCAAGGGAAGATCTTTCTTCTCTTGAGCTTTACAGGCAGTCTTGGAGAGTAACCTTTTCACTCCTTCTCTTTTTCCTTTGGATGGAAAACAGCACATGGTCTCCTGAAGCTTCTGAGTGTTGACGTGACACAGTTTCTGAAACACTACCTGGCACACCTTCGTGCCTCAAGACCACGGTGTGCTGCCCAGTGGAAGAGCATGGCATGGAGCTGGAGAGCATCACAGGCCATCTCCCATGAGTCACCGATGCTGTGCCCCTTAGAAAAGTCAGGGACAGGCCATGCTATGAACCTACTAGGATTTATATTTCTTTCAGAATATTCCGAGGACAACTTCCAGAACTTGGATGTTTTACAGTCCTACGGATAAGGAAAGTGAAAAAGTCAGTTTGAGGTATGGATGCTGCAGGTCTAAGGCCCAATGGCCCCAAAGCCCTAAGCATCCTGCTCTGTCTCTGAGGAAGGCACGTAAAATCTCCCAGTTCAGCCACCTGAAATAGACAGCTGATACTGTATTTATTTAATAATTAAAAAGTTTTGTTCCAGACCTCCTACAAGCTCTAAAAAGGTACATCCACAAATGATGCCCAGGTGCCCAAAAGAAAGAATTGTATAAAAGTGATGGGTTTTGCTCAGCTCATCAATGTGGCCAGAGTCCCTTTGACCAGGAACACCCTGACAGCCCCTCCTGAGGAGTAACAGCGGACAACCTCTTTCCACTACGCTGGTCACTGTTACTTGGACAGTACAGTACTCTGAAGATAGCCAACGCTACACAAGCATCTCGGTTCTTGGACTACTTTAGAGGCTAGGCAAGTCTCGGTATATCCTGTGTTTGGACTGAAGACTGCCAGGAGATCCCAGGCACAACATAAGGCCAGCTAAATATCCACAAACTGAGTCTGAAAAGTGGGTGAGGGATGGGGTGAGAACATAAGTTGGTCTGTGCTTGTGGGTCCCCATAGAGGAAAGCAGTGTCCCAGGACCCAGGCAAGTCCTTGCTCTCCAGCAGCCCAGTTGTCTGCTTCTTTTGTGCCTCATCTCCCATTTGTGAAAGGAGAACAACAGCGCTTCACTTCTCTCCAGAACTGGCTACAGGCATGAAAAGACCGAGAGGCTCTCACAGACTCAGATGGTGGGCTATCCAAGAAGAAAAGCAAGCTACTTTTAGAGAGACACTTTCAAATCACTGTTTGAACTATTTTCATCTCTGTCTTCCCACTCCAGGCAGACCTTACGTACTGCAGAAGCTAATCGTCCTTCCTGGTTAATATATACAGTGGCTCATGCTGACTTGAAAACATTAAACAACCAGAGCTAAAGATCTCCTACTGACATTTCAGATCTCCAAACAAAAAAACCCCAGTCTTGTCTCTTTTCAAAAAAAAAAAAAAAAAAAAGTACATCCACCATCACTGGAGTTATTTTTGTACCATTTTCATCATTAAACTGACTCTCCTCCATGTCACAAGCTATTTTAAAAACAGTTCTTGCCGAGTAGAAGCGACGGACAAATGAATGGAGACTCAAGGACTCCTGGTGTGTCCCAGCCTCTGAGACAGTGCCATTTTCAGCCTGGCAAAGTTAGCAGGGGAGGGATTGTCTTTGATGGGACTGAACAAGATAGCAATAAATAGAGAGAAGCTTGCAGGCAGACGAGGCTGAAACGGTGAACCCTGCCGTGGGCATCCCGCATGCACCCATCACCCCTCACCGAGAGCTGGGGCAACCACCAGCCTCCAAAATGGAGAGCTGCTGTCTAAACCAACTTGAAACTGGGCTGGTGGGGTGGAAGGGGAAGTACAAGCAGGTCTGAGCAATATTTGTTTTTCAAAGAAAGCATTTTCAGAGCAGCCCATCAAGAGACCTGACCTATTACATGCCAGGGCTCTGGCTAAGCACAACTTGTTCTGTTTGAAATTTTCCCTTATTCTGTGCATGTTCTGTGATTTCCAGGAAACAAACAAAAAGAAAGAAAACACCCCAGATTTTAAAGAAAATCTGTTTAAGAGCCAAATACATCTCTGATCCAGTAAAAGATAAGCTGTCTCCCTCAGACAGCACTTGAAAAAGGTTCAAACAATCAGTGAAGCCAGAACAGAACTTGTTTCTAGATGGAAAAAACAAGAGAGAGAAAAGGTATGAAACCGTAGCACACCTCCTCCTCCTCACATTTCCTGCTAAAGTGAGTAATCTCAGATTTTACAAGGGCATGTTGTTTGGAGCTGGAAGAAAAAGTTTGGTAAAAGGCAGTTTGTCCTGAGACTGCAAACTGCTGCAAGAAAACAGAGTATTGCACCTTTACATCCTCAGTGCCAGGCAGAGACACGGGAATACATCTTTGCATGGTGGCTGGCATGTACCTGAACTAGCTGAGAAAGAATCTCTGTTCCTTCAAGGACATTAGGGAACATTATTTGCAATAACATTGTTCCACTGGCGTGATTTATTATTTATTTTAAGGAAAGGTATGGTTAGATTTATCCCATGTTTTCCCCACAGCCCTAGACTTTGGGCCCAGTTTATCTCAGGAGGCTGAAAACAGAAGAGGGAAATCTTGCAAATTTTCTGAGGCATCACAGAGATGAGGCAAGAGCCCTGTGGGGACACTGCACCCGAGGCTAGTTTAGCTCAAGTCGGTGCTCAGATTTCCAAGCTCAGAGCACATTCACTCGGCAGGGGAGGCTGGAGTGGCTTTTTCTCAGCTTTGGGCTGTAAATATAAATCGAAATGTAGCCAGGGAAATGGTGTTCACAACATTGTATATGGCCCTGCATAAAGATCCTATCCAAAAACATGAATACACATTAAAAACTCCCTAATCTAAAGCTAGGAAAGCTGTTTTAAGGATTCCTGTGCAGTGTAGCGTGCCAAAAGCTGTCTCAAAAAGAAGAGTTGTTTTTCTTCTCCGGGCTTGAGGCAGGATATTTCTAAGGGTTTGAGTGATGAGCTCTGGGTATTTCTGCTGGGTTGCTGCCCCTGCTATCCCCTTCCATCAGACGAGCTGTCTCTGCTCCTCATTTGCTGCAGGCTGTGTGCATGTGGATGAGAACTGCAAGGTGATGTTACAAGACCCACAGCAGAAAGGGATATAACAGATGGAGCAAATACCCTCTTATCCTCAGCATACATTGTCCAAGCCCAAAAGACAGAGCTCTTGTCTCTTATGCCAACTTATCACTGGCTGAAAAAGCTCAGGAGGAGGGAGGAGAGTGGGTTGTGCACAGAGGTAGCAGAGCGTAGTCCTGAAGCGCAGGAGGGGAGAAGTGCCTGTCACTACATCTGGAGATGAGTTTGTCTGATATTGAGAGTACAAGTTGAAACCCCCACAAAAAACAACATAGCTATTGTAGATTTGAAGCATATAATTTCAGAGGAGTGTTTGTAGGAGCAGAAAACACGTGGGAATGTAGAAGGAGGAAAAGACAAAATTATTCTTCATAACAGGCAGCTATGCTAGAATTTGCCTCCAGCATTCTCCATCCTGGAGTTTCATTTCTGCTCCCAGGAGCCCTGGAAGAGGTCACTGAAACCATAAGAGACAAAACCACAAAATGTGGGAATAGAAGACTCCAAAACGAGCACAATGCATTGAATCACTATCCTCATTTTCCTTCCCCGAGCAAGCAGGAGGAACAGGCGATGTCCTGGAAGAGGGTCTGCAGGTGGCAGATCCTGGAGCTTGGCGGCAGCTCTGCAGGACCCTGTCTGCTCTGAGCCAACCAAGCACATCCCACCCTGCACTGTGCACACACACACAGTCCTGGCGACTCCAGCTCACCTCAGCCTACAGTGTAGATCATGGTTTGGGTTTGTTTGTTTTTTTGTTGGGTTTTTTGGTGTTTTTTTTTTTAACTCAAAAATTCCTATTAGAAGCCTCAGCCTAAGAATTAGAAATAACTGTTACCTGTAGAAATTGGAAGGAAAAATACTAATCTTAAGTATTGCTTAAATAAAAGCTGCAGAACTGAGGATCTGGGAATCCAGTCTTTTACCTGAAAATGCCCCAAAAACACTTGAATGAGAAGAGCTGAGAGTTTCTCTCCCGGTGCTAACCGACGGGCACAGCCAGCGATCGCCTCTCCCTCGGCACGTGGCCTGGAGCCATACTGCACCAGTGGCCCACACAGCCTGCTCGGAGGAGGCGGCCCTGATTGACAGCTGTCTCGAAGACAAGTGCCTTCACATCCCTCTGGGATAATGGCACCGAGCATCCCCGGCAGCTGGGCGAGGGCGGAGGCGCGCGGCGAGATGGGGAGGGAGCGGAGAGCCCTGGGGGTGCGCAGGTGAAGGCAGGCGCTGCCAAAAACCACAGCACCGGCTGCGTTAGCTCGTGCAGCTACTCTGACACAGCCTCAAAAGCTGTAAAGAAGAGGGGACCGAGCTGAGCTGCGACCAAGCAGGTTTTGTGCGGAAAGCCGGGCAATGCCATGGTACACACGAAGGGCAGGTGCCAGTGAAGCAGCGCGACCGAGCCCGTACCCGCGGTGCAGCGGTGGTTTCCCACGGGCAGGGCTTGTTTCAGCGATGCCAGTGTTACTTTGCCGTTCAGCCTCTCCTTGTCTGTCATTTCCAAACTTCAGGAGACCTACACAAGATGGTTACTTGAGTGGGCAAGTATCCTGCCCACACTGACAAGAGAAGGACAAACTGGCGTAAAACTTTTTTCCAACTCGTTCCCAGCCAGGCTTCAGTGATCAGCTTGACCCACGCAGCAGAGAAAGCTGCCAGGCTCCTG
>NW_010100840.1:46071-53990 GCF_000699245.1 Pterocles gutturalis
CCTGGCTGCAGGCTTGGAAAGCTGGAGATTTTGCTGTGGCAAAGAAAGATCAGCAACAAATCTCCCCCCCAGGAAATCTTGGAAAGAAGAGCCAGGGAAGCTGGCAAGAGAAGCCACCTGAGAACTTCAGCATCACTGCCCATCGGGAAGCTAACAGACAGCTCCAATCCTGGAGAAGAGATTTTTTTTTCCCCTCACTGACTCAAAAGTCAAAGCCTTTGTCATGAGCAAAACTCCCCAAGCCCGAATGCAGAACTGCTGGGCACAAGTCACTCACTCCGGTTGATGTGTGTCTGTCTTTGCAATGTCACTTCTCTCTCCCGTGCTATCTCCTGGGGTACACATAAGCTCCCCTTAAATTCAGAGGGCAAAGAGAATTTTTTAATTTCCTTTAATCTTCTACACCGTGACCACTTCTTTTCAAACCATGTACTATCTTGTTGAGCCTTGTGATTAATTCCTTAGAGAATTTTCACAGAAATGTGATTTAAGCAAGCAAAACAAATCCCAATTCATCCAGATACAACAGAGAAGCAAAGGAACTGAAGAGAGCATCAGAAAAATAAAAATGAACACAGGACGATAGATGCCTTTGCCACATTGCAGAATAACAGCAAACAGACACACGTAGCAAGAGCATGATAGAATAAAGATGCTTATCTTGAGCAATCCAGAGTCTGCCCAACGTGAGTCAGTAAGAGCAAGGCACCCACCAGCCTGTTGGGAAGACCAAGGAGCCTTCTGAATGGGTCTGGTAGCTGAGCTCTGGGCTAAGCCTGTTGCCTACAGGCTGATGTTTGGGTGGGCGACACGGGATCCTTTCCTTGCTCAGGGGCTGCTGCTGTGCTGCTGAAGAGAGAACAATGTTCCCTGTAGCTATGGACGGCTACAGAGAAACCCTCTGAAGCATTGTCTCAAAGGCTGGGGTTCAAAAGAAATAAGACTTTGCTTCCCTTATTCTTGGAGCCTGCAGAACCAGCATTAACCCCCACCAGGCTCTTGGCTTTATGAGCTCTTCCCAAGAAAGAAAATAACAGAACATTAAGCTGGCACAGTGCATATGAAGCAACAGCAAGACCCCTCGCAGTAAAATTTCCGTGTGACGCAGAAGGAATTACCTCCACCATCCCATTCCCGTGAATCCTGCAGCATCATGCTATCAGACAGCAGAGCACTGCGCAGGGGGTGTTGTGCTACTGATGCCAGAGTGTGATTTCCATTAGTGTTAATAGGAACTACTGACAGCAGCAGCAGACAAGAAGCCAAAAAGCCTCCAATCTCCACAATCATCTTCGATAAGTACAGAACTGCATTAAGTCAGTCCCAGCAGCTGTACCACGCAAACGATGGTGGCTGCAAGTACAAGAAAACAGCCAGGACTCAGGGTTCTACAGACTCCAAAGATGGGCTGGGTCCCAGTCGGGATGGGGAGTCAGAGCCAGAGCAGTGCAAGTGGCCAGCAAGGTGTCAGAGATGGCACAAGTCTACCACGGTCCAGCATCCATGTGGCAGCTGGTGACAGTCCTTGGGAACAAGCTGGAAGGAACCAGTGGCCACCGCAGCATTTCTCATAGCTCCTGCTGGAACAACTACCGCCAACGACCATCAAGGTCCTTCAGACAGGGCTCGGAGGCTGCATTTGTATCCCCAGTTGAAACATAAGATGATTGATGAGAAAAGTATAGGTATGGAAAAACAAGGGCTTAGAATCAGAAGATAACAAGAAACGTAAGATGGTCCATGAGAAAACTATAGGCGTGGGAGAACAGGGGCTTAAAATCAGAAGGCGTTGTTTTGGCATTTTTTTGGCTAGGTAGATCTAGCTTCACTTGCACAGCTCTGTAACAAGAAACCAGAAAGAAGTATTTCTGCTTCCCAGCTGAATCCACACAAACATCTTCTTGGGAGTGGCCTGTTAAAGTCCTTGTTGGGCAACCTACTCACTCAGATTTCTGCTTCTGACAGCCACCCCTGTAGTTTTTGGATCCCCTGAAGCTCAGGATCTCCGAAACAGAGATTTTGATTGAAAAAGTTAATAACCCTTGCTCCAACACAGTATCACATCAAGAGCCTGGGGTTCAGATGTGCCTACCTCTGTTTTGGAGTGATACTTTGCTGTTATTTTTGCCTTGTAAATTCATTATAACAAGGGAAAAACAGTTACTTTTCTTTTCTTTTTTTTTTTTTTTTTTTAGCAGATAGCAATTACACAATCATTGCACCTTTACAGAAACAAATCTCACTTTAAATGTACTAATTTGCATCCCTCATTATGGTCCAGCAGTTCACATAGAAGGAAAAGTCCACCGTTACAACCATCACTTCAAGTAATTGAGGCTTTCGGATATGCGAAAGCCTAGAGTAAATTCATCCTCCTAAAGATATAGATTTTTATTCTTTAGAGAAAAAGCCAGATACAAACCATAATCCTTTGAGAGTGGATAAACTAGATGTCAAGGTTATTTTCTTCAAAACAGTTTAATAAGCAGGTGCTGAGCCTGTGGGGGCCGTTTATCGAGCGTGTTGCACGAGACGAGCGAGTCGCTGGCGCATCCTTGGCCCTTGCAATTTGCAGCAAAACCCGCAGGTCTTGCAGCAGATCTCCTGCCAGTTTGGTGTCTCCCCACCACCTCCACCACTCCCTTCTCATCAGCTCTCCGCAGACAGCAACACATCATTTCCTCCTGTTACTTACACCACAGAAATGTAGACTCGAGGAAAAATTGGCATAACAATATTACATCACTTAAGCAACCAGCTCAGCCAACTACATCAAATTCTGCCTGAACTGCTGGCAAGAGCAACAGCCCTTTAATTAAACTGACTAGCCCTGAGACAAAAAAAACCTTTTTCCTGATGATTCATTTGATAGAAGGTGATGGTGCTGAGATCACCTTCACAATCCAAAGCACTATTGGATGCTCTCCTACAGCTCCCTCAAATCCCTTTGGTTGCCTGTGCTTCCCAGGGACCTGCCTTGTCCCGTTCACACCCAGGCCAGCTCCAGGGTTTATTTTTGCTGCCAATAACCAGACTTTCATGGCCTCCCTTTACCGCTCGGTGCAGACTGGAAGTAATGAAAAACCTCAGCAAGCCCACATCACGTTTACCAACAGCCAGACTCCTCATGGGAGCAAACTGCTGCAGCGAAGAGACGCAGCTTTGTACCGCCCAGCGTGATGCTCCATCACGTGGCACCGTCCAAGCCCACACAACACATTATCTTTTACTACACACTAAAATGAACTGCATTTTAAAATTGTTTTTATTTTTTTTTTCTTTTCTTCTGGAGAGGAGCTAATTGGGGTGGAAAAGGATCCCTATGAATCTCACATGTATGACTCCTGTACTTCAGAGATTTTTAATTGTGTTACGCGACTACCACGCAGGCACTGTACTTGGAATTATACGGTGCATACCCTAATCCAACAACACTAACAACACTGGGAAGTTAAATCATGCTGTGATAAGTAAGGAAAATTATTTTCTGTAGGCATGGCAAAGTCTCCCTTGTACCTTGGTCAAAGAGGCATCTACCCCCAGTTATCAAAGAGGCATCTACCCCCAGTTATCAAGTTGGCAAACACACCTGTTATTCTAGGCAATGGTTTAACTTAACACACCAAGTGCCTGGCTGGGAGGGCACTGAGTCGTTTGCCCAGCGCTATGGTGGGGTGGACTACAGGAGCACAACCAAAGGCAGGTGTATTGTGCTGTGAAACAACCCAAAGCATCCCACAGAGATGGGTACAGAAGAGGCAGAGGGAGCACCTCCTTCCCCTGGAGCAGGGAATGGGCACCCCAGCTGGCACTGAGCACCCGGGATCCCCCGAGAAGGGGAGTGGGAGCAAGGCACAGGCTTTGAGGACAAGAGCCCTCAAAGTATAGAAAAATCTGCTGTGAAGAAAATAATTCATTCCCTGTGTCCACGGCAAGAAATTAAAGATGTATGTTACAGCAAGGAAACCAGGCTGGACACGGGGTAAAGCACCCTGTCCCAGTAAGGATGCAGATGCCTTGGAGGAGGTGGCCCAGGAGCCCGTGTCCCCGCATCCTCAGAAGGACCGACCAGCTGAACGCTGCCAGGAACAACCCGGGCACCTCCCTGCTTCAAGGGGGGAAGATGCTCAGATGGCCCCATGTCCTTCCAGCCCTATTTTTACAGGATTTCTCCTCTTGACTCCAGCTCCCCTGCCATACCCCGCACAAGGCACCCCGCAGCCCGACGCTGCTCCGCAGCAGCCCCCACGAGAGGCACAGGCTATATTTATTCTGGTACATTGCAGTGGGAAGCTTTAATCTGTGTAATCGCCTCAGAGAAGATTTCATTCAGTGAGGGGAAAGCAATTACCATTTCATTTGCAACCGGTTGCCTTCCCAGGGTCTTCATCTATCAGAGCTGGAGGGTCCTGTCAGCCCCTGCACCTGCCTGGACTTTTTTTTTTTTTTTTTTTATACGTTCATGCCTCTGACAAATGCATCTGTAGATACTCAAGGTTTTCAGTCCCTGTTCGAAGCTGGTTTTCTTCGCCCAGCTGCTATTGCTTTTATCTGACAGCATACACCCTGCATGAAGAAAACAACTGGATATAATCCTAGATTAAAGGGATTGTAACGCAGAATTAAATACAAGTCATACCCTTGATAGGGCTCGCTGTCGTCATTCACTGAGCACAGACCTCGGCTGTTTGGGAGCTGCGCAGATGGTGGTGGTGTTTCTGATGCTCTCTGCAGCTCCTCATTTTCCTAGACAGGCATTTATGTCTCCCCACATAGGTGGGAGGAAAAAATAAAAAAGAAAAAAAAACCCCAACCCTTAATGTTTGCATATGATGCTGTATTAAAATCCGATTGGGATTTCACTCTGAAAACTAGCAGCTAAAATCCTGATGGCTCCAAACTGAGGTCCTGAGGAAAGGATATTCATTGTCTACGGCAGCAAGGACCACAATAGCCGAGCAATGCAAAGGCCCACCAGGAAATCTTTATGACATTATCTTACCTCAGGAAAGCCACAATATACTTATACGCACAGCTGCATATTTGGAAAAAAAAAAGAAAAAAAAGGAAAAAAAAAGGCACTTTAATCTTCTGCTCTTTCCAGCCTGGCAGCCAAAGCAGCTTGACTCGATAAAGAGACTTGAGAGCTGTGAAAACTATATATTAAAGGAGAAAATTTACAACTGTCTTTCTCTTGTAAATTGTGGCAGCCAAAAAAATTCAACCCTAAAATAAAGACGTGCGTGAAGGTAGCAATTTTACAATCAGCAACATAATGACTTATATCACTGCTGTCATCTTTGTTGGGGAAAAGGAAGCCAGGTATTGTGATCATTAGCTTTTTGATACAGATGATCTTTTTAAATGAGGAAAAACACATGCATTTTAATAAGGAACTGAAGGAAATAGCCCCCAAACACTAGGAGAAGAATCTGCAGCTCACGCCAAGATTTGCAAACACACGAGATGAATATTAAGCCAACAGTATTGTTGGTGGCATCCTGAGCCACCGCACATCCCCGACTCCGTGCTGAGCCTCTCTCCCCTCTGCAGCTCGCAGCACTGCACCCTCCCGAAACACACATCCTCGTGCCACAGACCCTGAGTGGGCACAGCCAGCCCCACTCCCACTAAAGCCCGTGGGTGTTCTGCCATGGGTTTCCAGGTGCTGGTCCCAAACAGCACAGTGCCATCGCTCCCGGACAGGATGGGGCTCTGCATAGCATCCCGCTGATGGTGGCACAAAGCAGCAGCTCCAGGCTCCCGTCTTAAAGCAAACTGGGAGCTCAGACATTCCTCCCTCTTCTCCCCAGAAAAGTCCCAGAAGCAAAGCCTGGCTTTGCTGGTGCTTGATCTCTAAGCTCCTGCCTAGGTCTTGGTAGACACACGTGAAGTTGCAGGTGTACGAGATAGAAGGCTGCTGCTGCTGTCAAAGGATTAAAAATCAACTGAACTTGACCTTTAGTGCTAAAATTTAAAGCAATGACCCAGCTTCTCAAGCGTCTATTCCCTAATGTAACCATAATCAGATTTGTGGCTGAGATCAGAAAACTGTTTTCAGAGACCAATTACATGCAGCTTTCACCAAGCCAGGCTGACAGGACAGAAAGGACACTGGCACAGGCTTGCTCCAGCCCCTGATGGAGCAGGTTTGAAGTTGGGATGCATTTTAAGGTCATGGGATAGGATTTTCTGCAGGTGACAGCAGCAGTACATCAAACTTTCCTGAATGCTTACAAACAGCAGAGAAAAATCACCAAGAGTGCTCAGCTGGGATGGGAAGTCCTCGTATGGGAACTCCAACAAAATAACAAATCTGGTCACAAAAACACCCAGCCCTCAACACAAAGAAAGAAAATAGAGACCACATCTAAAAAGCTAATTTCACTCCCCCCACCCCGTGTTTTAATGGGATAAAGGAAAGGTTCAGCCCATACTGGAATAAGTTTTGTTTATAAATCCCACACTATATGCAAAAACAACCCTCCCCCAGAGAAGAAGCTGTGTGATGTCCCAATTCATGGCTTGCATTGACAACACACAATCTCACGCTGCATACAGCAGTTTCAGACTTTCAACAAAGATTCCTCAGCCCGACAAGTATGCACCGAGGGTGGCCAGCAGCCCAGCACTGTGGCATGCTGGTAGGAATAGCCAGCAGTCGTTTGGCACCAGTCAACTCGCAGATCAGCGTTGCTGCCTCCCAGTTCTCAGTCTCAGGGTCTCGCTGGCCCTATGGGTCTGCAATACTGCTGCTGCTTGCCCTCCTGCGCTTGCTGCTGAAACCTGTTGATAGCAAAGGGAGTTGGACTATCTTCTGAAAGCAAGTCTAATTAAGCATGGCTCGCCTCTGTGAATCCCCCAGGAAGGCAGAAGAATACCGTCAAACCTTGTGTCCAGCCCTCCTCCTGCACAGCTCATCTCCTTTTGCCCGCTGTAACCAGCCGGAGCAGATGAAACCTTGATCCAAGTGCCGAGATGTGCACCGGCGGCTGTGTCAAGCAATGCAGAGGCACCTGCCAAGCGGGCAGCTGCTTGGCAGTGAAGGGCTGAGACACCTCTCATCTTCCCTGCCCCACGAGGGAACACAACTCTGCCACCCATCCTTCTGCCAACCAACCCTCCCCATCTCCGTTAAAAGCACACCAGCGCCTCAGACACACTCGTATCTCATTTTTGAGGCTTCTGTAGGAAGTTACGGGCATGCAAAGCAGTCAGAATCAGGTCCAGAGCATCCCGTAGCCAGGTGCCAACCCCTTCCCTGCTTCTCTGTTTCATCTCTGCAAGACAGCTAGCACAGATTGCGGGTACGCACCTGGGAGTGCATCCTGCTCTGTGCAGCATTGCTAATGACAAAAGCTAACAGCAAAACCTCTGGCGAGGCAAAGAGAACCAGAGCACAGCCCCAAAACGTTAGTCACTACAAACACACCACGTAAGCTGAACACACGTGGGGCACATTTTAATTTACCTTTCTCTTATTATGAATGAATGTGTGTTTATCCGGTGTTTACCCCAGAGCAATAAAAATACATTCAAAATTATAAATCTCCCTGCAAAGTACCATCACTGGTGGATGCCCACGTCAACCACCGGGGCCAGCGCAAGCAAGAAGAGATACCTTCGGATGCCAAGGGCTGACATTTTTCATAAATGAGAAGGGGAGCTTTCCTTATGCAATATCCTTACATGCTACTGTGTGCACTCTCACCTACAACCTACAATCTTCTTACTCTTATGCACAAAGTATTTAATAAACCAAAGGCTGAAAAGCAAGAAGAAGGAACCCCAGCCAGGAAGGGAACAGTGTAAGGAAGGATGGCCTGGATTCACCAGGACAAACAATAATCATTGCTCTGATCTTGGGTTGCGATTAGTTATAAATACACACCACCAGCCAGGTACCAGGGCAGGGAAAG
>NW_010100840.1:54021-54475 GCF_000699245.1 Pterocles gutturalis
AGGCACAGAAGCAGACCCCAAAAGCAGAGTGCTCACGGCTTTCCAAAAGATAACCCTAAGCGCCCATTGCAAATGGGAGATTGTATTTTCCTGCTCGTGCTGGACAGAAGGGCAAATGATATCATTAAAGCCCGCATCACAGCTCAAAGTCCTTGGAGGGAAGGGAAAGTGGTACTTCATATTTCTATAAAACAATTAGTATTGACAGAACGGACTATAATACAGCACTCAACCCAGAAGAGTAATTAACTATCACGGCAGCTTGCTTACTGGATGCAGATAGGAAGCGAGGAAGCAGCAATCAGAGAGCAAAAAGGCAAGCCAGACACATGGATTTGCTATAACGAGGTATTGACCCTGCACAGGTGTCTGATGAGACATCACATACCCCGCTTCAAGCACCAGAGCATCCCCAGCTCAGCCACTGGCATCTCCCCAGGCACAGCAGGGAAAG
>NW_010100840.1:54506-72539 GCF_000699245.1 Pterocles gutturalis
GCAGTAATTTGGGAGCACCTTCCCTGCATAGGTTGTGCCTGGCCTCTTTTCCCCTTGCCTTGGTCTCTCTGTCCCTTGATGTCTATATGCCAAGCAGATAGTTCTGGACACCGATAGCATCAGTGATGGAGAAGCACCACTGGTCTAGGAAGGTGCCTGGGAAGTTATCTGCAAGGTAACACATACCATCAAATACTTTTCACCGAAGCTCAAGGTTACAGGTTCCAGCACACTTCTAATTTGCACATCTCCAAATAATCCTGCATACTGTTTCAGCCTCAAGATGCTTGGCTTTAAACACCTTTGGAGAGAAAAGATTTGTATCTCAGTTTGAGAACAAAAGGACTTGAAGTGCCCAAACCTTCACATTTTTTTCCCCCAAAACAGAGAAGTGCTGCGGATCTGTCTCTAAAACGCTTAGGCAAACCCACCTAGCAAATAGGCTTTTCAATATAAACGTGTTTAATATCTCCTTAGAGGGCTATTATAAGATTTCTGGTGCTCTCTGCGAAAGGAGGGAAACATGAGGGAGGAACACGTCCCACCACACCAGCATCACGGTACCGAGAGTATCAGGTACAAGGCACCACTCTCCAATGCAAGGGCCAGGGCTTTGGGCAGGCTCCCACTCTGCACCCACCCCAGTACCATCCCATCCTTGGGATGCACCAGTCCCTTGCTCTGCCTTATTCCAGCTGCTGAGCTGAGGGAAGGGTCCTGGCACAGACTGTCTCTTTGCAGGCAGGTGAAGCAGAAGCAAACAGCATCTCTCCTTCAACATGAGCACTTTCCTCTCACCTCTCTTCGGCTCCTCTCTTCCCTTTCTCCCCCCTTTTGCCATGGGAGGTTTCCAGCACAGACTGGTGGTGCCCCTCGGCAGGGCAGCCACCCAACGCGTGGAAAACCAGTCCACGGGAAGCCACTGCATTTATACCCACACGTGTACTTCTGGCAAACAGCTCACAAGCTGGGCTGGCAAACATGATGGACTACACGAAACAAAACTCCTTCCCACTGCAAAGTTTCAAAACAATTCAGCAATTGCTGAATTGTTATGAAAAAGACAGGGCTACATGTGCAGCCAGGAGCAAACATGCAGCAGCCCCCTGTGCAGCTCCAGAGGCAGAAAACTGTTCTGCAGCGATGCAAGTGACTGCTTCAGTCTTGATATCCCTGAGATGAGGGGATGAACCAGCCCAGAGAAGGTTTCACAAGGACCATGCTCTCCTGGGTGCGGGTGCCAAGGCACCATCATGACAAAGGGCAGCAATGGAGCCAAAAGACATGGGACATCGCAGGGCCAGAGCGAGTACCTGAATGGCTTGGTCATTCTCTCCAGCCAGCCCAAACTCTCACAGCACTGCTAACGGTCATTTGAGAAGTGGATCTGAATTTGGAGGCAGTGCTAGTTTCTGGAAATGGACTTTCTGAGCAAGCTGGGTAAGGAAAGCGAGACTGCTGCAGGGGCTGCTGCAAGTGGTTCAGGACACGAGACCTGCAGGGAGACAGCAGTTTAGCAATCAGACCTTCCACAAACCAAAGCTACAGAGACCTCAGGGTCAAAGCCACGATTCCCACCAGCCAATGCCAAACTGGCAGCAAATCCAAGAGGGCAGCTGGAAGAACATCATGGATGCAAATATGGCATTAATGTTTTGGACACAGCACCCACACCAGTTTGCTATCCCTGTACACACCATTTCACTCATGTGAGTAACAGCACCCGCTCCCGGGCTTTCTGGTGGCAGGGACCAGCACCGTGTGCACCAGAAGGACAGCGGGGAGGCAATAATGCACCTTCTAAATAATATCACTAAGTCCAATAATCTCCTGAGCTCCAGGGAATCTCAGCCAGATTCTGAAGTCACAGCAGCTGAGGACAGCCAGTGCCACGGAGCTGCTGTCGTGCAGATGACAAAATCCTTTAAAAGCAGAGCATTTACTTTTCATTTCTTCACAAAATGCCAGTGTCAATCCCAAAACACTCGGCTGAGAAAGCCTTGTTTTCACTGGAATATTCCACCAGCAACCACCTTTGCACTCCTGCTCCGTGCAGCATTAACAAAGCAAACCAGCTCTTGGCCCCAGTGAAAATGTGATTTTTTTAATTTTTTTTTTTTTTTTTTGCCATCGCCGAGCCACTGCTTTACCTCACCTCAATGTCCCAGCTCATATGCAAAAGCAGCGCCTGTTTTCACAACACAATTAGCTGTAGCAGCAGGTAACAGCCAACACACAACTCCTGCCAACACAAATGTGCTGGTTTCATCTCAGGACCTGCTCCTCTGCTGAGGGAGCTCAATATTGCTCCATCAACGAGCAACGAGACAGGCAAAGGAAATCATAGATGAGTAAAAACCGGCAGCAGCAAACCAGAACACCCTGGTCCTGCTGCAATGGTTGATAGATCATATTTAGGTACTAAATCAGCTCTAAAGGAGAGAGTAAAGGAAGCCAGTAGGATACAGAATAAAATTTGGCAGCTGCAATTCTGGTGCCAGAAAGGCAGTGCGGCAGGACCGCCGGGGGCAGAGGCAGCTCTGAGGCACTCGGATCCATCTCACACTACTTTACTACTCCACTGAGCAAGCAGCTCTCCCTGACTCTCTCCTCGTGCAGATGATGTTAGGACGGGAAGAAATCGGGAACCGTTACTGTGCCACGGCTCTGAAATACTTCCCGCATCTAGGCAAGAAACCGCTCCCATCACAAGAAGTCTAATTTCAGCGAGCGTGTGCATGAATGCACAAGGTAAGAACTAAAAATAGAGGTACCCTATTTCCATGCATCGAGTCAGCAGGTACAGAAACAGCGTAAACAGTGATTCAGCAGCAGCCCGCATGATGCAGAAGGTTGTTCCCTTGCCTCTGCCTCCCCATTTGCATCCCTTCCAGCCTCAGCTCCCAAAAGTGATGCCCAGCTCTGGCTTGCAGCCCCCCAGACCCCGCAGGGCTGAGGGAAGGATGCCAGCCATGGGGGACTCGCCAGGTGCTCGGCTCCCTTGGGAAGGGGGTGATGAGGGGTGCCTGCGGATGCCCTTCAGGCATGGTCCAGCTCCCAAGAACACAGACATTTATTACAGCAGCTTTTCTAGCGCAAAGTCTATACGCAACCATAATTGTTTTGCTATGAAAATAGCTGCATAATTCACATTTTTGCTATTTTTTCATTGAGCTTATGAGCCTTCTATCTACAAATCTTAGTCATCCAAGCTGGGTACAAAAAGGGGCACGATGTACAACCACAGCGTATGGTTGCCATCTCTGTTACAAAGTAGTGCTGTGACTCCGTAAACACCCCTGATAAATTGCACAAGACAACACCAAGGACATTTTTCAAGTCCTGTGAGATTTGCTACATAAACAGCTACGACCTTGTACGCAAGGTTTCAACAGGGGCAAGTTGTTTTTTGCTGGTTCTCACCCCAAATTTTTTCATTAATGTTTGCTGAAAAGCCAGAAGGAGAAGCAGATACATGAAAAGGAGAAACACTGAAGAGTAGAAACACCATCTTTCATTTACCTTATGTCTTGGAAAATTTTAACTTATCCCTTCAAGCAGAGGGTAAGAAAATATTTCAGAGCCTTCCCACCACCTGAGCTCTTTCATTCACCCTTTCAAAGCCAGCAAAGGGAAGAAAAGCCTCCTAAGCACCTACTTGCTCTGCACCCAGCATCTGCGTGAGCAATTCCTCCCTCCAGTCCCCAAAGCCCTGGGGCTGATGTGCTCCTTCTGCTGTAGCCAAGCTGTGCTCTCGGCTCCAGGCACCATCTCTCCCAAAGGCACCGGTGCCATGGGAAAACCCCCAGCCCTACTATTTATTGATGCTCAGCAGCCTTTGGCCTTGGCCCCGCTCAGCATCGCTGCCTGGTCCGAGCCGCAGGGTTCACCCTGCCACGGGGCATCCAGCGGAGCGGCTGCTGGCCCTGGGGAGTGGCTCCTGTGCCCTGACACCCTGCGACGAGCTCCACAGGCACCTTGGTGGCGGCTCTCAGCCAGGACAGGGACCAGAGTGGGTCACATAGGGCTGGCTGGTCCCACAGGAGAGGTCCAGCTATGGCACTCGTGTTGCACCTGCCTTTGCTGCATTTTCTTACTTGCTTTGAGAACACACCTGGTTTTTTAAGGTGTTCCCTCCACCCCCCTATGAAAAAAGGAGATTTAACCAAAAACACCAAGAGGCAATCTAGACAAACTCTGCTGGCCAAGATGCCCAAACCAGGATGCATCTCAGCAATGCCAGCCTTAAAAACCTTCTGGGTTGTGTTGTTTTTTTTTCTGGTCACAACACACAGAGCCAGCAGCATCACCAGGCAGACAGGGACACTTAGAGCAGGGGACATCCTCTGCAGCCACCCCACGCCACACCCCCATGGCGAGGGCTCCCCAGGATGATGCAGGGAGGGCAGAGAGGAGACCATTCCCCCACATGTCCCCCAGATGTGACGCAGGGATGTTAACCCAAAAGCACAGCCAGTGCCCCTGTGTCGGGAACACCACAGTCCGGCTCACACCCCACTTACCCGCTAATACCCCATGCAAAAATGAATAAATAATAATTGAGCTATTAAAATCACGGGAGCTGTCATTACAGCTCCAACTTTCAGAGTCCTTTTTTTATCATTTGAGGGATGATAATCCTTGGAGTGAGCAAGTACTAAAAGGCACCCAGTAAGCCCTTTAATGCATGACAAAAATATCATTGAAGGGGTTTCCTGCACTACTTTGACTTATCCCCACACCATTCCTAGCCAGCATCATTGACCAAAAAACAATAAAAGCACACAAGGATTTCAACTTAGTCTCAGAATGGATTAAAGTCCTTTCTACTCTCACCTTGAGATACTCTGAAGTTTGGATGATTTGCATTTTTGACGTTTAATTGAAATGAGGCTTGCTGCCTGACAGGTCTTAATCTTCTCAAAAACATGGTTGTGCCTCCCTCCCCAAAGCAAACATTTATCACAAGTTTCACCTTGAATGTAGGTCACAGCATTGCAAAGCAAGTAATCAAAGCTGTAAAAAAAAAAAAATTCTGTCTAGGTAAAAAAAATAAATTCAAAAGGCACATCTGTTCTCCTGAGCTACAGCAAGGGAAAGATTATTATCATTAGTGTGAGGGTTATACAGCAAGTGAAACAATTGGTTAAAGAAAAAAAAAGGAAAAAAATCACTTATAGTTTCATCTCTCATCATTAAATTTTCATGGAAAAAACACTGCAATTTTCTTAATCTGAATATATACGCAATGTAAAGAGACCATCTGACATCATCATCGAGGCGTAACACCGCAAGACAAATGGAGACAATTTGCCACACTACTGGAGCAGCTGTAACTCCCTCCCAGACCTGCAGCAATCAAACGAAAGGGCACAGAAATAGCAAGCCATCTGCTTCCTGCTGGCCACTGAGTCTCCTGCATTCGGTTGATAGGAAAGAATCGGGGGTCTTGCTCTTCTGCTCATATGGGCTTAAACGGAGGCAGGGGGGGAAGCAGATGAGCTGTTCTGGAAGTTTAAAACTCCTCTCTTGGTGGTCCCATTTTGGTTGTCCCTACAAGCCTCAGCCATCACCACAGGACAAACATCTGGAGGCCACGGTTTGCACCGAGAGTGCCCTAAGCAAGGGCAGCTGAAGCACATGCGTATGCATCCTGAGAGCACCCGTCTGGAGCAGAGCCTCGCAGACTCCCAGCAACACAAAACCCAGCTCAGAGCTCCAGGCTGCCTTCCCTTCATACAGCAGTTGAGTTTTGAGAGCATTAAAAGGAAAGAGAAAAGTGGAGCAATAAGGCTGAAGATTTTCCTGTCTGCCTTCTGCAGTGCAATTGCAATTACAGTGCAATTCTCCTCACTGCACCCTCCTGAGGGATGGCAGCACCCGTGACAAGCTCGGGAGATGACAGAGCCCACCTTCCCCCATGCAAACAGGGAGGAGGAAAGGGCGAACGGCTACTGCGCAGAGTTGTTCCATCTATATGAAGCCCCATATGTCTAAATTAAACATCAGCTCCTTTTATCAAGTGTGTACAACTTGTAAGCATGAATTATGCAAGACGATTAACTATCGTATTATGAAAGGGAGTAGCTGCAGAGGCTGCTCGGAGGACACAGCAAGTCGCAGGAGGGGCAGCCTGTGGATGCTCCGTGTCTGCGTGTGTCAGAGCCACAGCACGGCCGCTCTCACCGGCTCCGGTCCTGGTGCTCCTGGGGACCCGCACATCCTGCACTAAGCAATTAACTCAGGATCTCGTAAGCTCTCATTGTCTTCCAGCGCTCTATGGAGGAAAGAGAAATATTTTCATCACCTTTTTCCTGATGGCAGCTTGAGAAAGATCTGGAGAATTGTGCAAGCTTGTGAAGGAGGGAGCAAGGAGCTGAGCCTGCAACCTAGCCCAAACCCAAGCCCCAGCCAGCACCCAAACCGCCAAGCTCTGCCTCTGCTTTCACCCAGGAGCATGAGGAACCTGAAACAGTAAACCCCTTCTGAGACCAGCGAGCTCAAGTCCCTCTTTCAGTTCATTAATTTGCTCTTTGACTAATGAACCCCTGCACCTGGCTGGAGCCCACCGGTGAGGATGCCAGCCTAGGGCAGCACTGCACAGCCCATGTCGCAAGGAGCACCGGCTGCAGGCAAAGGCTGGCTGCGGGGGGCAGGGATGCGGGCAGGGATGCAGGCAGGGAGCACGGCCGCTGCAGCACCACACATTCACCTGCCCCGAGCCCACGACCTGCAGAGTGCCGCAGGCTGCTGAACTCAGCCCCGTCACCAAGTCCCCACCGAGCTGACACCACGCTTAGCAGCTGTGCTAAAGTCGCTAGGGGCCAGCTCTGAACATAAATTACCCATAGGGTGAGGAAGCTTTTGATACAATTTTAGATAAAATATTAATCTCTCTGGTCAATACGAATGCTGTTAGGATTGAGTGACGGGGCTGTACACAGCGAGGAAGCGCTCTGGAACATAACAGGTGCCGAAAGGGGAGGCACAGATTTGTATTAAGACCGGTTTCATTTATTATATATATCATGGACTTGGAAGAACAAACATCAAGCACCGTGATTACATTTACTGATGATTCAGAGTTGTGTGGGCTCCTTAATACACAAGGGGAGGGCAATAAAGTCCTGGGCAACTGTGAGCAAGCAAGCACCTCAGGGGATAAGTAAATCAATTTGAGTGATGGAAATACCACACAACAAGGCTAAAACATAAAGCAAATAACATCAAAAGGGACTTTGCACTCAGAGATGATGAGAGACAAACCCAGGCCACCGCTTGCTCCCAGTTACCCATGTCGGGTGCCAGGCGCTGTACAAGCACATAGCTCATGTTATCATGGCCATTGGAGAGGGCAGCCATGTGAAAATGGGTACAGGATACACACAAAGCATTTAAAAAAGCAATCTCAGCAATACCAGTTGTAAACATGCCCCCAGCCCAACACACCGTCGGCTTAGAGAGGGGCTGGGCCAGGCGGGGACCGCTGGTGACACAGCAGCAGCAGCACTGTGCCATTGCAAAGCTCCGGGCTCCCAGAAGAGCACAGCTGCTTTTTGCACTAGCAAACAAGCCCGACTGGACCACATTGGTTTCAGGAGGACAACGTCTGCACCACATCCCCCAGCAAGGCTCTGAAGGAGCGCAGGATTTGTGCCTGGATTGACCCTCGCTGCCTCCCTGCCCGGCACGGGCACAGCTCCTGGGTCACCCTGGTATGACAAATCCATGCAGGGGACCTCAGGCCACACCACCTGCCTCCCGCCCTATTACCAGCTCCTTTCTAAGCTTTTAGCCATTTCTCCCCCTTCCTGGATGGGGTACCTGCCCCTACGTGCCCAAGCAGCCTTGCTGCACTAACCAGCCCTGCCCGACGCCAGGCAGCTGCCTTAGGAGACACCAAAGCATCTTGCCTGAAGCATCCTGCCCAGCAAAGGGACCGTGGGCAGGGTATCGCAGAGCCCTTTCCAGGAGATGGACCCCGACAGCACATAGGAGAGAGACTGGGGAACACAGAGCATCTGGAGCAGCAACATGAGAAAGGACAGGGGAGAAGAAGTGAGAAGTGGCAGAGCTGCCCAGGGCCCTGAAGGCAAGGAGAAGAAGCTAAATTTGATGAGGTTGAGGAAGGAAGCCAAAGGAGGAATAAATAGAGCTAATGAGAAAACAAGGCATGAGCATTCAAAAACCTTTAACACACTGCTAAACAGCAATAAAAAGGCAATTAGAGTTCTGAGATGCATGGAGGGTAATTGCATGCACTATAAATAGGTGGTGAGAAGACTGTCCCGCTCAGCAGGATCTGATTCACTTTTGGGGTGACTTCTGCACAGACAGGAATATTCTGGTGAGAAACAGAAGAGAGTTTACAGAGAGATGAGATTACAGGAAGAATTTCTATCACACACATCCTTCTGCATGACATTCACTTTATGCCAGCCAGCAACGTGAGATGGAGATGGAGAGCCTCCCTAACCAGGCTGATCCTGCCCTGCTCAGCTCATAACCCTTGCATGAGCATGTGCACACATGCACCTGAAACAGCATTTAGCAGCAAGCCAAAGGTTTAAAAGTGGAATTCGAATGCCAAACCCACTTGAGCACGTTCCTCAGGCTGCCAGCAGTGTGCTCTTCCTAGTTCCTCCCTGTACCTCAGGTGTGCTCTCTCTGCTCCACAGCGAGGAGCATGACTGCTCCGCGGATACGTAACTCTCTCCCCCGCGTTGGTGTAACCCCTGGGGCCATGTCCACGTCTTGGCCTTACAGGGTCATGGTATCCAGTGCAAGCAGCTCGCTCGCTATTTAAAGAGCAGCATCTCTGCTGGCGTTCCCTGCCCATCCTTCCCTCCCTAGGCTGGAGCAAACACACCGGCTGCCCCGAGGCACTCTCCCTGCCAGGCACGCAGCTCAGGCTGTGGGAGAATGTGCCACAAGAGGTCCTGGGGACGAAGGAGCCCTCAGAGCAGACAAAACCCACAAGACCCCAGCTGAAGGTAGGGCCAGGGTCTTTGCAGCATTTTGACCACCACCTTTAAGAGCAGAAGGCATCACTGAATTCCAGGGAACCTGTCGATGAGCAGAAATCATACTGGCAGATCCCTGGCCAACATAAACCACCACTGCATGATCAGCTTGAACTTCTTTGAGGACATCAGTTCTCTCTCAAGACAGCTAGAGGCTAGAAAAGTACTATTCCCCACCATTCCTGCACGGTCCCGGGCTGTGCCTGCTGCAGAGCAAACAGGAGATGGAAACAGAAAACACAGCCACACCTCAGAGCTGAGTAATCCCTCCTCCCTGCCCCAGCGCCTTCACAGATAGCCCTCTTCAGGGGGAAAATTCGCAGACTGAAGGACCAAAAGGTGAGAAAGGGAAGGAGCAAAGCTGTCAATTCCCAGCTCCAAACTCCCTCAGCCAGGCCTGGTGCCCTTCCCAGTTCCCAGTTCCTTTCCACCGCAGAGCAGCGGCATCAATTCACGCTCGGGAGCTGCTCTGCCCTCGTGAATGACTGAGCACACATGAAGTCTCTGCAGTCCTAACTCCAGCTAGCTCTTGGCTATGCACCAAAAAGCAACCCCGTGCTGCTCAGACAGCTGCACATCCCCAGATAACAGCAGCAGCAGATGGCTTCTGCCTAGAGGTCTTGCTGGCAGAGGGTGGTCCGCGGCGCTGGGGGTGGGAGGCACAGTGCTGTTTTCTGCAGCACGCACCGCTGGCAGGTCACGCAGCCTCGCCTGTGGCTGAAGAAGTGCTGGCTGTGTCCTTCCTTCATCCTTGCATCGTCACCATGCAGGTAGCAAAGCAGCTGGCTCCTGCTGCGTCACCCCATTAGCTTCCTAGTGGGAGCAGTCTGCTCGGAGGGAGGGGAAGTCTAGGGGTGTAGGCAACAAAAGCAAACTCAGCGTGCGCAATAGGCAAAGCATTTGTGTCCTCTTGCTGAACCTGGAAAAGGATATTTAGCATCTTGGAAGAAATTTGCCTTTTGCTTGATGCTCTGCTTGTGCAATGTCTGCATCACTCCCCAGCTGCCTAAATCCTCGGCTGCGGAGGTGCGAGAGTTTGTTTTACTTGGCCAGGTGACTGGACAGGGCACCACCGAATCCCTTCTTAGGATAAGAGTTTTTATTCAAGAGAAGCACCAGTCCTGTTGGAAATGAGATTAATGGTAGAAGGGACAGTGAGGAGATGTACAGAAAAATGCGTTCCTTATCCAGGAGGGAAAAATAAGATTTTGACCCCAAACCTGTCTCCTGGTTGAAGTAACACCATATCTCACTCCAGGGAGCACGGTGCTGTGTTTAGGAGCATTGGTTCATGTTTCCTCTAACAGCCCAATATCAAACCCAAGCCCCTTTATTTTGTCACGGTGCCACCAGCCAGGCAGAGAGCACAGCCAGCCTGTCCCCTCCTGCTCCCAGACAGAGCCTGCACGTCAGTTGTGACCCCCCAGGCTCCGAAACAACCCTCACGCACACATTCACATCCTTCCTCAAAGAGGCAAGTTGCTGCCCCTCTCTGAGCAGCAAGAAGGAAAGCAAGGGGCTGCTCCCCTGAGATGTGGAGGTGGGCAAGGCTGTGTATCAGGGTGCAGGATTTTACCATCCTAAGCACCCCAACATGCCACAGGTTAGGACAGTAAAATCCCAACACACAGCCTTCTGTATGTCAGGGCAACATCAGCTTATCATCATCCGGATTGGCAACATGATAAATTCCCCAGGGAAGGGAGAATTGCTTCCTACAGGAGTTGGTGTGCCCCACACACCTCATCGATTGCAAACACACATTGCAACTAATAAACATCAGTAGTTACTACAAACTGACAGGATCCCCAGGCTCCCGGCACCATCCTCTCCAGCTCAGCAGGTGCTCAGGATCAAATTCAGACGCAATAGCAGACACTGCTGATGCTCTTCATGAGGCAACGCGTGAGACTGCTTCAATAAGACATTTCTTAACAAATACCTTCTTCTATCAGTAGGTTCCTCAGGGTGTGAGCGTACAAATTGGCCTTTCCTTCCTAGTATTTTCGTCCCCTATGCCAAACAGGCAATTGGGAGCCAAACCACCCCCTTTGAGCCCCACTCCAAGGGACCGAGCCGAGCCTTTGCACGCTGTGTTGCTGTTGCTGTTCTGGATTCATGACTTCTTTCTCCTGCAGAACTATGTTAGGCAATGACAACATCCAAAACAAGTGCTTCTCTTCCACTGCCAAAAAGTTTAGTGAGTTTTTTCACCCCTCAAGGCCCTTCCCTGGACTGAAGACAAACAGCAGGTGACGGGCTTGCAGGGATGGGGTCACTCTGCTCCATGTCTGTACATCAACAGATCCAGTTCACACCTGGTGCTCATCCTACAACAAGTGTGGCTGTAAATCCCACCTAAAAAGGGAGTGGGAGGTGGAAATGGGGTCTACAAACAAAGCTATACCTGAAGACTGTCTCATCATACTGTGAAGACAAAGAGCATCCTGCCCTTGTGTGAACATCACCCTAACTGAGCAGATGAGAGCACAAAAGGCTGCTGCTGGACCACTAGTGGGCAGCCCTGTTTGCCAGGGTACTTGTACAAACGCATCGTGGCATCAGCCCAAAGTCCTACCAAAGTCAGCAGGGTTCCTTCAAGATCTGCACAGTGCATCTCCAGTCCCCAAAGAGAAATACTGCAGCACCATCATTAAAAAAACTGCTCACCCTTTGGGCTAGAAAAAACATGGCTAAATCTAGACTTCATTAATTCTTCATCAAAAACTAACTTTGCAGTACAGGCAGACGCTCAGTACCTGAGCAGTTGTGGCCACACGACTGTCCTGAAGCACATGGCCCACATCATTGAGTTGTGTGTCAGGGCAGTTTTCCAGCTCCTCCAGGCTGGAGGTGGCCTGTACTAATGTCCCCTCTCAAGGGTCCTCCTATATCTCACACTACTAAAAGTCCAAGCTCCCTACCGTACTGTGAGGTAGACAGGCAGGTTTTGAACTATGACAACTACAAACACAGCATCGCTTACCCCAAGCTGAATAAACATTTGCATGACATTTTGACTCAGGTGTTTAAATTCTAGAAGACATCTGACTTTATCAGCCTGAATCACAGACAAACAATACCAAATATTATCACTAAAAGCACCTTCTCAAACAACAATTGCACACATTCACATCAAACACTGAGCAACTGCACTTACATCTGGTTTTAAGAATGATGCCCACCCAATCCAGAAGAAAACCCAGTCAAAGCACCCCGAGCATCCTGTACCTACAAACAACTTCTTCCAAAGCAAGCACCAGGTTCTGATGCTACATGTATTTTTTTCAGCACCTACAGGGTATCAACACAGGGAAACTCCCCAGGAACCTGCCATCTCCTGCATCTGCCCTTTCCCACCCTCATGAAGACACAGCTGGATGCTACTGCTGGTCCCCAAAGCACATCCTACAAGAAGGGTGGCCCAATTCTGACCCGCTGGGAGCTGGTGGTGCCACTTGCCGTGCCAAGCATCCAAGGCAAGGAAACAAGCTCCGCCTGTCCTCTCATGCCTGTGCCAGGCTCTCCGAATGCTGGGTACAGACGCGTCACCTTCCCTTGCACCTCATCCTAATTTGTTTCCAGGAAGGCAAGACCCTGGGGGCCACCCATAGAACCCCACCTCTGAGAAGCCACCCCATCCTCCTAGGCGACAAACAGAGAGGACCTCTCACCACCAGGAAAGGTCCCTTCATCTGCTGTTTTAAGAGAACCCTACTGGTTTAATCTGTCTTAGTTTTTAAAGACACTGAAATACATGTGGTTGCTAGAGATCACTTTGTGGATGAATCCCTGGTGCTGCTGAAGCCACTAGCAGAATTCCCATTGACAGCAATCAAGCAACAGCTTTATTGATTATACTGTATTGACTAGTCTTGGCATATTAATTGGGTGTACATAATTAAATAGAAATAGGATGCTCACCTTGTACACCCTGGACTGAAGCATCGGCAGTAGCTGTAAGGGGTTTGCAAGCATTCACTGCTAGTAGCAATGTTGTGATAGCTGGGTTCCTACTGCTAAACCACACTAAAACCAAATTAAATACTTCTCTGGCTAATAAAAAATTACATAGGGAAATGACTTGCTGACTGCTTCCCTCTTTAGGTGAACAGAGAACGAGTGACTCATCATTCAGCAGAAGGAATTACAAGTTGTGCAAAAGGCAAAGTGCTTGGGGGAGAGTGTCTAGACTACGCAAGGCAAGGCCATATATAATACCTTTCGGAAACGACTGGCTTCAGCAGGGCTTGGAGCTGCATGATCTGTAAGTCTTCTCTGCTCGTAGTTCATGCAATCTCTGGCCCAAGAGGTGCCACCCCCATTAGTTGTTCATTGGGCTACAGATCAGGAACTGCAAAGTTTTAAAACAGCCAAAGACCAAGCTCACAGCCTATTTAATTACCTGCTTCCCAACCTAATAAGCTGCAAGTATACAAATAGCCAAAGTATGATAAATATTAAATATCTGCTAGAATTAAATTAAGATAAGGCACTGGCAAAATATATAAGTGTTTGAACTGAAAATAACCACTTTCTGCAGATTCAGACAATCTGAGGACAGTGATCACATTCTGCAGTCCACAGTGCTAAGGAACACCGCATCTCAGCTGTGCCAGACCTTCTTCCCCACGGCAATGCTCTCCAAGCAGCCGTGAAACGTGGGCAGGCACATCTTCACGTTGGGGTCAGCACAGAGCTGACCCAGGGGCAGCCCTACCCGAGAGCCCAGCCCCACACACAGCTCTCATTTGATGGTGGCAGTGGCCAATGCCCACACCGAGCCAGCTAAGTGGTGGAGGCAGCCCCCAACTGCTCTTCCAGGTTTTTACAGGCATAGCACTAATAATTATTTTGCAAGCTTTGCTGCAACTACAGAGCTGTGCATGGGGTTCAGCTCATGCTTGAGACCTCCTTGGACCTTGCATGTCCTTCTTAAACAGCACTAGAGAGCAACCAAGGAACAGACAGACAACAAGCAGAGCAGCATCTTTACCTCCCCTCTCCTGCAGAGCTGTGAAAACCACACCTCCAAGGGTTTCTTGGGGCCAGTAGGGGCAGAATCTGACCATAAAAATCACAGTTCCTCCAGCAGAAAGCTGCTAAAACAAGTACCAACACCACCTGAGTCATGATCTGTCCCAGAAGAACAATGTGCTGATGGTTTTAAGAGAGAACTTGTGTAAATACCAATTTAAGACCGTTTCTGATTATTTGGAAGGCTGCACTAGCTTTACTATATTCCTAACCGTTGTAGCATCTGCATGCATACCAAAATGGCAGAAATTTGGTATTTTAAGATGCATTGTAACCAATTTAACACAGTTTCTGATCCCTCACACCTGTTCTGCATTAAGCACTGCACTTAAATCAATCACCATTCAGCAAAGCACAAGCTTAAGCGCTTTGCTGAACTTGACTGAGAATTTTGCTAATGCACCCGACGTCATCCCCCAGGCTTACACAAGGACCCAAATCAGAAGCTGCTTCTCCCAGGAGTAGCTCTGGTAATCTGCAACTAAGCTGGAACTTTTTTCATCCCACATTTATCCCGCTGGGAACTGATCTCTCGCATGCCACCTGCCTGCTCCCTTGTTCTGCAGGGAGGAAAAGCAGTGATGGAAAACAGGTGATGGGAACCACGACTGCAGGGATGCCCCACCTAACCTGCTCTTCACATTCCATCTCCTAATGAGTTTTTCCTGCTGCCCCTTTCCCAACAAATGTTTCAAGGGGCTGGTGATAATCTAGAGATCTCCCAGTTCATGTTATTTTGAAGGAGCAAACGCTCATTCCTGGGTTACACTGTGCCTTCTGGCTGACATGTTTTGGAGGCATTTAGGAAGAGGTACAACCCACATCCAAGGGTGCTTGGTCTACATCACTACAGAGACACACACATGGCCTGACTTGCCCAGGCTGCCGGCAGAGCTCTCCTCCCAAAGGCATCAGGCAGCTGGGATCAAGCAGGAGGAGGCACACACCACGGCCAGTCGTCTCCACTCTACTTCCAACAAGTCAGTGTGAGCTAGAGAAAAGACTAAATACATCCTGGGCAAGCAATTACCAAGCTAAGTACCATCTGCGGTACTAAAACATGTTTTAAGAGCAACAGTGCAGGGAAAAGCACTTTCCTCCTGAGCTGAATCGTGAGGATGGAGCCTTTGGTGTCCAGCAAGGTGCAAGCTCCGACAGGAGGTTCTCCTCCCAGGCCACACATCCAGTAGGTCTTTTGCTCAGATTCCCCAATGTCTAGCAAGGGCTGCCAGCACACTGCCACGTTCCTCCCATCTGGGGTAGGAGACAAACACGCATCTCCCTGTTATCACCAGGCTTTCCAGTGACAAGTATCTTGCAGACCACTGTCTGCCCGTCACATGTGCCTGGAATGCAGCAGTGGCTTAAAAAACAAATCCAAGCAGGAGGTAAGACAGCACAGGCAGGTATCTAATATGCCCTTTTTTTTTTCTTAGGAAACAATGCTCGTGATATATAAATAGAAGAACGTACAGGTAGAAATCACAGATGTGTAGTTACTCAAGTGAAGCCTTACCACATAAACATCAAGATAAACCTGAAACAGAGCCGTAGGCTTGAATACACTAATCTAAAAAACAATTTTTATTCTGTTGATGAAATTTCTGGGGTGTCAAGATCAAAAAATCCCAGCTCTGAGTAGCATTTCTTTGATTTCATCTTGAAATTCGAATCAAAGTTTGTTACTGGTGCAACAAGCACCGCTGTCCCACCCACGTGCAGTATATACCCGGTATGCGGTCCATTCACACATTTCCACTCCTCTCTTTGCTCTCATATACGTTGTAATTTACCAAACGGCATGTAATTATCTTTCTGTTGCAACAGTACCTTCAGTACACACTTCCCTCTATTCCGAGGTGGTTCAGGAGCGCTGTAAAACACCAGGCTGCATTTTCCAGCTCCCGAGCACTGCACACAGGTGTGCTGCTACATCACTGGTGCCAGTGCATCACGCCGCCATAACACACAGCCCCCGCGGCTCAGGGTCCCAGCCAGCTCCGACACAGCAGCGCTGCGGGATCAAGCAGGGAGGATTACACACCTCGCGGGAGGTACCACGGGGATCTGCAGCTCGGGCAAGAACTCCAGTGCTGTGACTGTAACTAAATCCATTGCTCTCTTTTCCGAGAAAATTGCAAAGATGATGAAGCTCCAGAAGCAGCCTAGGCTCCGGGAGCTTGGTGGGGTTTGCGTGCAATGCAGCCCATCTCGGGCCCCGTGGTCCTCCCGTGGAGATGGGCTGGCTCTTATCAGGTAACCCAGAGATGCTGGGTTGTGGCAGGCAGCTGTTCTGCAGGGTGACAGCCTCGCCTGCAAAGCCATGGTCACCCTGCTTAGGCTGTGCTGGGAGGTGGCAGCATCTCCCGTGCTACAGCCAAGAGCTGTGGGCCAGGTGAAGCCAGACCTCCTCCTCCTCAGTAGGTTTGCTGGTTCCCGTTTCTCCCAGGATGAAACCCTTCCCTGGCAAATGGCAGGCTGTGAGGATGGAGAGGCAGGTGGAGAAGGAAGCAGTTTATCCCCCCTTTGCTGATGAGGAAACTGAGGCAACAGCTCCCATCAGAGCAGGACCAAAACCTGCTTTTCTCCCACCTTTCCCCTGAGGAGCAAAATGCATTTGCTCCACCCTGGTGAGTCTTGAAGCATCTGGTATTCCCACCATTACCAAAGGCCTATCAATACACAACGTCCCGACAGAGACCCCTCAGCCTGGCAGAGCCATCGTGACAGCAGCTCGGAGCCCAGGAGGGAACAAGTCCCAGACCTGGTCCCCCTGGAGCCAGAGAAGGAAGGGTGGGCTTTCCCAGAGGGACACGTGAGGAAAGCAGAGGAGTACATGGAGTCCAACAACAAACTCCAGGCTCTGGCAATCCTTTAATTGACTTTAACAGGAGCCTTGGCTAAAGGAAAAAGGGCAAGGGTTTCCTCCCAGGAACCTGCATGCCAACTGAATATAGGGATATACACAAGACGAAAACCCAGAATGAATTCACCTTTAAAAGGGTGAATTCAATTTGACATGTGTTGTCAAGTTAAATTTAGCTTTCCCAATTCCATTTCACCACTAAGTTTGAGGGGAGATGGTAAGCCCCCGAGACACACCTATTTTAGCTATTTGTATAAATAAGCCAGACACATTTCCCTATGCTTTTCATTTCACAAAGAATGTATTATTTCCTCCCAAGATCCTGTGTAACTTCCACATTCCCTCGAGTATTGCTGACAGTTTATCAGTTTTCTCGTTACTCCTCACCTCCTTGTTTCACCTGCACTTTACGCTCCCCTTTAGTCTTTCCCTCCCCTCCTTCTGTCCCTTCACAGTACAGTATTTTGATTCCAGGGACTACAAATCACCCTTCTTCCCAGCCACTCTCCCCCGACCGCTAAAATGCTGCCTGCTCCTTTGGAAAAACTCGTCAATCTCAGGTCACTTTCTGTAAGAAACAGTTGCAGGGCTTGTTTGTTTGTTTTAATTTCTACAAAACTAGCAATTATTTAAATTCCATCATCTTTTTCTAACTCGAAGAAGTGGCACAGGAAACAAAAGCCAAGACGACTCTGAAAATCCAGTCTGCTAAAGAAGGATTGTAGGCAAAATAATATATTAAAAATGTCTCCTAGCCTAGCTATATCTTCAGCTATGCACTTTGCTCAGCAAACAAAAGCAGATCATTCAACCTTCCAGCAACACCAGATTGTCCTATATTGCCTTTAAACTACATGCAGCACGGATACACTTTCCTACCTCCGTATGTTGCAATGACTAATAATAGTCCTGTGGTGTAGCAGAAGTGAATGTCGTTTGCATCAATACATCCAAGAGCCCGCCTGATTTGTAAAGGTCATTTGTGAACACAGAACACTATCAAGGCTAAAACTGCAGTCTAAGAAACTCAACGGAAAATGGGGGGAAAAAAACTGGCCAGCCAGAGAGCTACATCCCATCACAGACCTAACTGGCTGCCACAGGGAA
>NW_010100841.1:0-16683 GCF_000699245.1 Pterocles gutturalis
GGCCTGGGCCCGGGGAAGGGCCTGGCGTTGGGCGCCGCCGCCCGGGCCCTTCTCTGGGAGGATGTGCCGCCTCCGCACGCCTTCCGGCCTGGTTTTTCCCATCGCCGTTGTCCCTTTCGGTGTCCTTCTGGGAGGCCTTGCATTAGCTCTCCTTTCAGTTTCTGAACACGTAGTTCATTTTCAGATGTTTAATTTTCTTTCCCTTCTCCGTAGAGTCTCTAAATTGGCTTAGCTATGGCTACTAGACTAGAGTGTCCGCCTCCGAGATGTAAGTAGGGAGAGACTTGAAGCAAGGGTAATAAGACTTTTTTTTTTTTTAAGCTTTAGTAGCAGTGTAAGTAAAGGTCAGTGATGTGTCCCCAGTGTATTTTAACAAAGTATTTTTAAATAATGTCAATTTCTTTGTTGCTTTTGACATTGCTGGACTAAACTTCAGTGTAGTTACTGCATTTTTTAAAAAATTAAATGAATAGTTAAGTTTTTTTATTATAACCTGATCTAGCCCCTAGCTTGAATATCCTTCAATATCCTGACATCTTAAAATTGTTAGAAACCTTTATAGAAGTGCTTGGCATCTCTTTAATTATAGGGTGTGAGAGAGTTTTGAAATACTACCTCGAAGGAAAACTGTAGTGTAATAATTGTGATAACATTAATATGTTTTCTTGTTCTTGGGCTTTTTTTTTTTCTTTTTACAGAAGAAGAAAGCATGTTTGTAGCTCTGGAGTAACAGAATAATTAATTTTTTTTTTTTTTGAGTTGCAATGAAACAGATCAGGGTGAAGCTTCCACTTGATTCAAGTAGATTCTGTGTTTTTTAAATGAGGAATAAAATTATCTGACAGTTGCTTTCACAACAAACCTCTTGTTAAATGGTACTTATATTTTAGTCTCTTCTAATTATTTTTTAAGTGAAAGACACTTCAAAGTCATAGGATTGAAGAAAAATACTTATAAGAATAGCAAACCTAGCTAATTTGTTGACATTGGAGGACACAGGAATGTTGGGGTTTTTTTGTCCCTGTTTTCATTTAATGAGCATTCTGATGATATCACTGGCTTATTGGGTATTTAGTATACAGAAAAATAACTCTTGGTTTCCCCTTTTGTCTTTGTCCATCCCTGTTAGGATTAGAATGGCAGTGTGACAGTTGTATTCTATTTTAACTTTTTATCACAAAGCTTGCATCTGTAGTCTAAAATCTGACAAATACTGTTTGGTTTCCTTGCAATGGGAAGGATTTTTAACTAGGCCAAATAAAATGGCAACATCCTTTTACTTTAGGAATCCTTTGGACACAGATACCAGTTTGTTAGCTACTTAGGACATGACTGCTTTGCATATATCTCTTGACTGTATTGCTTGTCTAGTCAGATTGGAAACATTTAAAACAAAAGTGAAAAACATGCTTTTTTATACTGTGAAAGTATGTCCGTGCTAAAGGCTGGTATAAAATTTTTAAAGTTGAAATAATTATTCTTCTGAAGATGCTAGTTAGAAGTGAGACCTATTCATTAGAGGAAAAATACATAGCTAAACCTTCTCTGAGTTATTTTAAACTGCTAATGAATTGTACAATTGCTGTACAGCAGAAATTTAAAGGGAAAGATCAGTGTTTCCACACTTCCTCCTAATTAAGTCTAACACCTGCTTCTTTTTACTGAATAAATAATACAGCAACCATTTAATGTCTTGTCACTGAGATTAGTATCTGTTCTGCTATAGAATTTTCATAAGACTTGTTATTTATTGTGGACTTGAACTTAGGCTCAGTCTTTTTAAGCTTCAAATGTTGTAAGTAGTTTTCATAGTGGCTTTTGTTTGGTTTGGGTGTGGTTTTTTTGTTAAGAGACAGTTTAGTTTACTCTATGAAAACCAGACTTTTAAAATATTTTTGAGCAAGTGATGGATATCTTGCTATAGTGACCTGGTTGTAGAGTTTAAAACCCCTTACTAAAGAAGGGATTTTTACTTTTTTTTTTAGTTAAACTCTCAATGTAAATGTTTTTGCACAGAGGAGATTGAAGTTATCCTCTTATCATAGAATCACAGAATGGCCTGGGTTGACAAGGACCTTAAAGATCATCTAGTTTCAACCCCCTTGCTGTGGGCAGGGTTGCCAGCCACTAGAGCAGGCTGCCCATGGCCCCATCCAGCCTGGCCTTGAATGCCTCCAAGGATGGGGCATCCACAGCTTCTCTGGGCAACCTGTTCCAGTGCCTCACCACACTCTGAGTGAAAAATTTCCACCTAATATCCAACCTAAATCTTCCCTCTCCTAGTTTAAAACCATTCCCCCTCGTCCTGTCACTATCAACCCCTGTAAACAGTCGCTCCCCCTCCTGTTCATAAGCTCCCTTTAAGTACTGGAAGGCTGCAATGAGGTCTCCCCAGAGAGACCTCCTCCCTTACGGCTTAGGGAAGTGGAGTAAAGTACTCTGGAAAACTGCATTAGAAACTGTAGAAAGATAGGAAACAGTCTTGTGTGTTGCCATTGCTTGCTAAAATAGTGGGTTTTTTAGTAGCAGTTCATACAGTTAAGCTGTATATGGCAGGTGTAATCTTTTTTTTTTTTTTCTTTATGTGGATGCTATTCTGAGACAACAAGTCTGTTTAGTGGAGTAGTACCCTAAAGGAGATTATTCTGAATTGGGTGTTCCAGGGAAGTTTTCCCTTTATGTAGATAAGGCCATGAAAAGATGGAAATAAACTTTATAGAGAGAGGAAAAAAAAAAGCTTGTCTTGATCCTGTGTTATTGAATACACTTATGAGCTTGTAGAGGTCTGCAGAAGATAAGCAGTTCTATAGCCAGGTGTTGAAAACTTTTGGTTAAAAGTGCTGTATAAAAATGAAAGTAATCTTTTCTGCTTTCAGTTGAAAGTTAACATGTGAGAGTTTTGTCCTTTTTGTGGTTCTGAAGATATTTTTCCATTTACTTGAACAACAACAATAAAAACCAACAGAAGAAACCCACAGAGGAGCAAGACAAACAGTCAATTAGTCTGACTTTCTCTGCAAAACAGATGTGACCAATCAGTTTGAAAAGATAAGAGAAGATTTGTTTGCTTGTGTTTAGCCATTTTATAATGCTTATCTCATTAGTTTAATTGTTCCCTCCCCTTTTTCTCCCACTTCTGTGTATTCTTTTGAAATACAGAAAACAGCATATTTCAAACTTTAAAATACAGTGCCTCTGTAACAGTGCCCTTTTGCTATTGAAATAATGGGAAGACAATCGCCAAAAGAGTGACAGATAAGAGCATATCTTCATTGGAAGGAGAACCATACAGGCCTGTTGTGAGCCCTACGGCTGGTATCCATGGGGCCAGCTAGGCTGGGTCATGGCTAGTCTTGAATGACAGGTTCTTTAACAGTGAGATTGTCAGAGGCTCCTGTCTGAGGAAGGGACAACTTGCTCGTTGTAAACTGACAAGACAGGGCACCAAACTTAAACTCTTGTATGTTACAGGGGGAGGAACTTAGTTGGGTTGATTGTTAGTTAATGGCATTAGATGTTTATTTTTTAAATTGTATGTCTGTCATTTAAAATATGGGGCAAATCATGTTGCTAAACACATATGGACTCTTTGAAAATAAAACATTTTAGGTCCTTTCAGCCAATTTTTGTAAGTATTTGTCAAATTTGACTTTGTGGAACTTGATGAAATAACTGTCTGCATTAGAGTTTTTCAAATTTCCAGTTTAGTTGTTTTTGGTGGTGACTGCCAACTCTGGAAGTGTGAGCTGATAGTTGATTCCTGGTAATTAAAGATGTATGGAGAAAATTACTCGAAAAATTAGGAACTGGGTGGTCTTGTGGGGGAGGCATTACAAGCAGATTACCTAAGGCAAGAAAACGTTCAGTGTTCACAGTGGACGTCACTGAAAATCTGTAGGTGTTTCAAATAATACTGTAATTGTTTGAGCCATGTGTCTGTTAACTGCCTTCATATATGAATCTGCCTTAAAGAGTGTCTTTAAGAATTGTGGAAGCAATTTTTGTGTGTGTGCTGTGGTAAAAGATTCACTATTAATTAGCCCATTACCTTTCAGCTCCAATGGCGATTCCTCCATCATATGTAGACCTTGGCAAATCTGCCAGAGATATCTTCAATAAAGGATATGGTAAGAATAGTACATTTTATAAAACTTAGTGTTTGTGGTGCAGCAATGAATTACCTTTTTAAGCCTGTATATAAAATCAAATGCTCAAATGGCTTTGTTTCTGGGGAGGGGGAAGGTGTGTTGTTTTTATATCATTACTGTCAACTCACAGATCATGAGAGGCTTTTTGTGGGCTGTTTTGATGTGAAGCCTGTTAAATCTTACTGCTTTAGCCACATAAATGTCAGAGATGTACAAGTATGCAAGAATGTAAGCATCAAGTGTAGTTTAACTTAGGAGTACACTTTGTTTACTGATCTGTCTCTGCCACAACATTTGTTGATATAGAAAGGCATATATATACCACTGTAACATTGTAACCTTTTTTGGAGTAGAAAGAGTAATAGCTATTGGGATAAAGAATCCTTCAACATGTTAAAATGCTTTGATATCAGGCAGTTGCCTGGTATAAATTCTGCTTTGTTACAGTGCTGTTTCTTTCTGGTATTTGGGAATGTATGTGGGGGCTCTTTCACCAAGACTGTTGCTTGGCTCTAAGGGTGACGATGTAGATTGACACTCCCATAAAACCTACTTATTACAGTTCCAATGGCTGTGTATTTCCCAGTGACTTCACTTTTACAGTTTTGTCGTTTTGTTTGGTGGTGTGCTTTTTTTTTGTTTTTTTGGTTTTTTTTTTTTTACTTTGAGCTACTTCTTTTTGGTGCTGAGAGACAAATCTTTATGCACTGGGATATCTCTTAAATTGCATTGACTACAAAGCTGATACCATCCTGGGAACACAAGAGAGTGCATTTTGTCTGTCACTAAATTTAGTCTTGGAAGTAATTGTTTGGTAGGTAAATGTACAGTGTACAACTGAGAGACTGCTCACCACTTTCTGCGTGGTGATGATAGAACAGAACGGGCTTGCTGTAGAGCGGCCTTCTCTACCTGCTGCAACATCTAAAATTTGAGTGTTACTGAAGTCAGTCTATGGTTGTTTTTATATATGTATATATGTGGCACACCACTGACACTGCTTGGAAAAAGCAGCTTCTTGGAAAATATGCACAGTCTTAGTTAAGGCCTCCTGGTGTAACTTTGACTTCTGTTTGTTAAGGTTTTGGGCTGGTGAAACTGGATGTGAAAACAAAATCTGCAAGCGGAGTGGTGAGTTTAAATACATTTTATTCATTACATTTTTTTTCTGGATGTGTTCTGATATTTAATTAGAAATGACACCTTCCAGATGCTGTTAAGTAATTTATAGGTTATATGAATGATAAACTTTTGGTGTAAAATAATTTCAGGAACCCCTAAAGATCTGACTTTATTATGAATGTAACAGAGGTATTGCCCTGCTTAGTAATCTTTGTAAAATAGAGGTTTATTAGTTGTCCCTCTTCTGATGTCTGAAGGTGAACCAATAGCTGACGCATTTTTGAAGTATTTTAATATATTAATCATAGTACACAGAACTTATTTCTAAAGTACTTTGTGATACTATTTGTATTTGGTGGAAATTTCTGGCATCTAAATGGTTGTGTGAGGTAGCTGGCAGTGAATAGGCACATTGAACCTTTGGCTCCACTTTAAAGTGTGGCAGTAAAGTTCCATGCAAGACATCTTGGACATGCAAGCAGTGTCTCTTGTAACTTTTATCTGTTTCTTGAGCAGACTTTGCAAAATATAAGGGTAGGGTTTTGGTTTTTTTTTTTGTAACCGGAAGCTTTAACAGTGTAACTGGCTGTCAGAACTAAGGTGTGTGGGTAGTATGCTGTGTTATTTTTGTAGACGTCTGTATCCCAACTGAAGCACAGTTTGCAAGAGTCCTATTATAGATATAGCTGTTCTTATTTTAGCTTGTTTCTTTTGAGGACTACCAGTAATGCTGGTAAAACTCTCTGAAAAATCCAAGCCCTCACGAGAACTCCATAGCAGGTAATAAGCCATCCTTCCTAGGAAGAGAAAGTGCTGGCATGTATGTACTGCAGATGTTTTAAAGCAGAGATAAGAGATAATGTAGTAATTTGCTGCTCCTGAAGTTGTTACCACAATCACTGCAGTCACATACACCCTGTGCGGTAGAAATAGCACAAAGCACAAAGTTAAAGCTGAAGCTGTTTAGAGTTGAAGTTGTGTAGTCCCTGTCACTTGCCAAGAAATAGACCTTACTAGAATTATGCAACTGTGTGGATAGTTCAGTGATTCCTTAACGTAATTCAAGTAAACGTCTTGGCCACAGTTAAACTTGATCAGCTGCCATTAAAGAACAGTCTCACGTGCGCTTGTGATGTGCAGTAGGACTTGGACTGTGAGAATAAGAAAGCTTAAGGACTTGTGAATTCAAATGAGGTCTTAAAGGAAAATCTGTGTTAAATACTTTCAAGAACTCCAAGTAAGACTCTACCAGAAGCATAAAATCAGACTGTTGCCTTAGCTCACAATTCAAACATGAACGTTCTTGTATGTCATTAAACCAAAGTGTCAGGGAAATAGGAATTTTTAGATGTCAGTAAAAATACCTGTGCATATGGCCTCTATGAAAGGCTGGTGCATTGGTTAGACTGAGAACTCTCTTAAAAAGCAACAGAAAACCAAACAAAAACCCAAACCACCACTCACCCCATCCCCAGTTGGAAAATTGGTGTCATTCTATGGCATTTTACAGTTTTACATAATTTATCTTTGGAGGTGGTTGACAGGAATAATGAAAATACATATGTGATCCGTATAGAACTTTGCATTGTGTGTGCCTTATAGTGTTCTTGGCTCTTGATTTGCTTATTATGAGTATCAGTCTGAACCTTATATTTCAAGAACTTTTTTTAAGGACAATACTTATGGTAACTGCTGTCTTGCTTCTGAGTTATGTTGCAAACCTGTATGTTTTGTAATAGTGGCAGAAACACTGCAATTGAGATGGGGAGTGAGGGGAGGCCTCCGTGAATCATCTAGTTCTTGTCCGTGTTGTTCCCCCTTCTTCCTCTGCAAGTTGTCTAACGTTGTTAAACTTGTTGCATAGACTAACAAGAACTTAGTGATTGCTGAAGAAAAGTCTTTTCTCTTTTGACCCTGTGTCATGCTTTCAAGATCACATGTATCTTCTGTATAACATGGACACTGTCCTTTTTAGGAATTCACAACATCTGGTTCATCGAACACAGACACTGGAAAAGTGAATGGGAGCTTGGAGACCAAATACAAGTGGGCTGAGTATGGGCTGACTTTCACAGAAAAATGGAACACAGATAACACTCTGGGAACAGAAATTGCAATTGAAGATCAGGTAATAGATTAAGAGAGTATTTATGTGTTTTACCTAACTAGCAGAACTGAATTTATAGCTTTATCTTCTCCCTCTTGAATTAGATTGCCAGGGGCTTGAAGCTGACATTTGACACAACTTTCTCACCAAATACAGGGTAAGAATTCTTAACCTTTTGCCTTATTTAGGGCAGTAACAACACCCATGGTCAGTAAATGTTCATCTGGTCTGTTGTATTGATAGACATGTTTGTATGGTTTGCTATTGATCTGAATTAGCAAATCCCAATGCTAAAGGCTTCTGCTCTTTAGCATTGTGTCTTATTCTTCAGGGTTAGTACTGGACATTTCACAACAGCCTGCTTTGCTTATTTGCTGGGCTAGAAATACTTGGAAGATTGCAGGAGGCATAAGAAAGCCTCTGCGTTCCTCACAGAATGCCTGTTTGTGATAGCCCTGTGCTTGCTTGATGGGCCAACTGCACTTTGGCCCAGTCTAGAGGATGCATGTGGGTGGCATTTAGATACATTTTGTGGAGTCAATGGCTCAAAGTTGGCAGTTGAGGAAGATCGCGCCTTGTCTTAAGATAACTGTTTCTCTGTTTCAGAAAGAAAAGTGGTAAAATTAAGTCAGCTTATAAACGTGAATGCCTAAACCTAGGTTGTGATGTTGACTTTGATTTTGCTGGACCTGCAATCCATGGTTCAGCTGTCTTTGGTTATGAAGGCTGGCTTGCTGGTTATCAGATGACTTTTGATAGTGCCAAATCAAAATTGACAAGAAATAACTTCTCTGTGGGTTACAAGACTGGAGACTTCCAACTGCACACTAACGTGTAAGTACTGAAAATTGCATCCAGATTTACAGAAGTAGGCTTTCTCTACCTGTCCTTCTAGTCAGAATACAAATGCTTGAAATACCGAGAGGTGCTTGCAAAGCCATTAAGTGGAGTACATTCTTCAATAGGAAACTATAAATACATTATAAATGTTACTTTGTATCTCTCTGTTTCAAAACAGTAAATACCTGGGGCTTGTTAGCACTTAAAGCATACTATATGCCACATCTTACCCAATACTGAGGTATATCCGAATTGGAAATGCAGCAGTTCAGAGTTATGCAGAGCTGATCATAATGCTTTTTCCAGCTTTGAATTGTATCTGACCATAATTTAAGGGCAGTAGATTTGTTACAGGTAGTAACTAGTGTTGCACTTTCTAAGTAGGCCAGTAGTAGTTTCTGGAGCAAGACTAGAGCTTTGCTTTTGGACTTTTTGAGTAGGTTCATCTTCTTGCCTGTCTGGGATAAAGAGTGCATGAACCACTTGCAGTGTAACTAAACGAGCATGTAAGACATCTGTTTTATGAACTTTCTTCAGACTTGCTGCCTTTAGATCTTAAATGTTCTTCAGAGCAAGCTGATCAAAACCTACTGAAGAACATAGTGTTTTCTATCTAAGTTAATAAAAATTGGCATTGTTGTAGGACATTTAGTTAGGAAATAACTAACTTGATTTTTGAGGTAGATGTTTGCCCTTTTGGAAGGGGAGGATGGGGATTGTGTCTGTCTGGGTTTATGGAACTTGAGGGGTATGGAAGGAAGCTACAAAACATTTCTGAGTCTGGGGTGTAAGAATTCCACTTCAGTTTAGTAATGTCAAACATTGTGACAGATTTTTAGAAAGGTAACTAATTCTTTAGGAATGTCATATGTATTCAATAATCATAGAATTCAGAATGTGTGTTTCCTAACTATTAGCCTCTGTCTGTTAGTTTTGTAAGGATATGATCTAGAATTACATTCAGGTACTTAGTTCAACATTAGTGTGAGAATTAGCTGTAGCGTTCTGAAATATCTTCCCCCCCCCTACCCCCCCATGAATTATTGCAGTTTAATTTTGCCCTGAAGCCTTTGTTCATCTCCCCTTCTCTTGTTGAAAAGTGTGGAACAGCTCAGACTTTTGGAATTCTCATTTGAATAAAAATTTGAAGTAGTTAAAAAAATAAATGGTGGGATTATGTAAATATAGGAAACTTAAGGTTTTTTTTCTTAATTTGTGCAGCAATGATGGTTCAGAATTTGGTGGGTCAATTTACCAGAAAGTGAGTGACAATCTTGAAACTGCTGTAAACCTGGCTTGGACAGCAGGTAGCAACAGCACTCGCTTTGGCATTGCTGCCAAATACAAGTTGGATTCCACTGCTTCTATCTCTGTAAGTATGGCTCTAACCTAAAGTGTTATGCTAAGCATAGTGTATTTTCAGTTTCTGTGAATCGGTGTGTTTTTAGTATAAAATAACGTAATAGGTCAGAAAGTCTTGTAGAAATTGCCCTTACAATCCAAGCAGTTACAATTAAACCATCAGTATTTAAATTCAGTAATGTTGCATACAGCCAAGTCTCTTTTAGAATCAGACTGTCAAATGGTCTGCTACTCTACAGGACTTAATGTATTTATTAAAAAAACCCAAAAAAACCAAAAAACCAAAACCAAACCCCTTGGTGTCCAGTTCTGTAAGCTTACAGAATTATTTTAAAACCAGTTTCTGGGGAGCTCTGTCATGTTCTCATGGTAAGAACTCCAGCAATACAAGTTAAAGAGGCTATATGTGGAAGAGTCTTCTGTATGTTAAAGAGTGGAACCTGGATTGTTGGAATCATCCTATAGAGAAGGTGATGCAAAGTGAGATAAAAAATTTTGCACAAGTATTATGAAATGTTTGCTACTTGACTGGATACTTGACTGATTGGACTTGCAAGATACTAACTATTTTGTAAAAATATGAACATGAATGGTTCTTACCAAGTGGCTTCTTTTTGGAGACTCTAGCAATGAATTACTATGCCCTTCTGAAAAGGGTGGAGTGGGGAAGTTCACCTCCCAGACACATCCCATTAACAGTTCTTCCTGCCCTTACATTCTGTCCGCTCTTAAATACGTTACTACTTCAGCTGTAAGTTGGGGGGTAAGGGCGTAGCTGGGAAGAGAGAATCCAGAAAGCACAGAGATGTTGAAAGAACAAGTAAAATGTGTTTAAGTTGATAGTTGGTGGTGTTGCCGTAGTAATTCAAGCTTCTGAATTACAACAAAGAACTAATCAATTACAACATTTCAGTTGCTTTTGTCTTGGTTTTTTTCAGGCAAAAGTGAACAATTCTAGTCTAGTTGGAGTGGGTTACACTCAGACTCTGAGGCCAGGTAAGGATTGTCACATAAATTGATGTCACATAAATATCTCTTATGCATCACAAAGAAAAACTTTGACATCTGTGCATTTATATGCAACTACTTGCCTTCTTCAGAATATTTTTGTCTTGAAGGCAGAGTTGATGTTTTATAGTAGCTTATGTTGCGTATCAAACCTTTATCTAAACAAGAAAAATTCCATTGTATCTAACGGTATTTCTGCATTATATGCCTTACTGATTTGTGTAGGAGTGGACTGCATTGTGTTTGATGTCTTAGCTTTAGGCTGTGCAAGCAGTCTTTTTTTTAAATGTTGCTTTCTCCAGTCATGTTGTATTGAATGACAGCAGGTCTTGAAATAGTGATTGTCAAAAGCGTACACTTCCTGCTCTTTGTATTTAGTAAAAAAGCCTCCATAACTTAACTTGTTCTGCTTAAATATGAAAACACCTACTAATGCTATATTACCATTGGTTAATTCCATATTTGAAAAGTATTAAAAATTGTAGTTTCATTCTATCCATTCCTTGATACAAGTATCTGTCTTTCTATGCATAATTTGTCTCCTTCTTTGCATACCTTAATGTAGGAAAGGAGAGCTCTTGGGTACTTACCAACTAGAGACTTTGTGTATCTGCTTTATAACATAGTGTTTACAAAAAGCATCTAGCTTGATTCACATGACTAGCTTTTAATAGATTTCATGGGTAAATGGATTATTCTGTAGAAATCTTCAGAAGAAAGTAATGAAATAGAAAAAGAGCTACAACTGGGACTTGTAATGATGGAGGTTGAGTTGCATGAAAACTACACTGATGGGATGTTGTAAACGTGCTCTTTAAAAATCTTACAGGTGTGAAGCTTACACTGTCTGCCCTGATAGATGGAAAGAGCATCAATGCTGGTGGCCATAAACTTGGTCTTGGCCTGGAATTGGAGGCTTAAAAAGGCAAAGAAACTGCTGCAGAGAAGGGATGTCAGAAGAATTTGGCCTTAAAATGTATTTCCAATGTGACCAGCAGGCTTTTTTTTTCCAAGAAGGATGACCTAGAACAAGAGCTGTATTTGAAGTATTTAGACAGTTACTTGTTAGCTGGTTTCTAGTTAAATTGGTTACCCATCTAGTTAAAATTCTGCATTAGTGCAGTCACTTAAACATTATTTAAATGTATTTAACTGTTTAATGCGCTACCCACGAATAATGAAATAGACATTTATGAAAACTGTACAATTGTGTGCATGTTTGTTTTTATGTTCCTTTTAACATTCGATATTGCCATTGAATGACAAATGGATCAGTGGATGTTTTGAAATGAGGTCAACGGTTCTCTTAAATCACCTGAAGCAGAAATACATTTGGTATCCCAAGGCAAATTATGAAGAAAACAAATACACATGCTTGTGCCTCAGATATTTTAAGAGTTAAGATATGAGGGTAGTGCTCAGTTAAGTTTTTACTTTTGACTTAAAGTGATCCAAGAAGTAGTGCTCTGTACCCTTATGCAAATAAGGACTCCTACCCCACCCATGACAACACTGAATATAGATGTTTTCCACTGAACAGTTGGGATTCCTCAAGCAAGTTCAATGTGCTTTTCTGTCAGGTAAGATTTGTCACAACACAGCTGTTTAATTCCCCCTGTGTTCCACGGGCAAGGTTACTGCATTGCTAGTTGGCCTCCTGATGCAAAGAGTGCAGAATGATGTACTTGGCACACTGAGGCATTTAAGAACTGCTGCTTGATGCTTTTGCTTAAGGGGTGAAAAACCTCACCACCAGACCCACCTTTTGCTTATATTTGTATGAAGTGAGATGTATCTCTACAACTGAATGTAACAGTGTAATGGTATAACAGCCTGCTGAGCCCACCTGCTGTGAGAGGTTTCTGCTTATAATGACTGAAATAAAGGTTTAATTTCAAATGGAGATGGAGGAAGATGCATCCGATTTTGCTTTCCCTTTGACCAATAAATCTTGGCAGATTTCTATTTTAAGTTCAGAAATGTGGAATAATGGAAAAACTCATGCTTTTCCAGGATAGAATTAAGAGATAATAGAATGAGGGACAGTTGGTCCAAGAACATATTGTCTGTTAAGGACAAACATAATTAGCTGTGAATATCTTAATGTGGAATATATTAAATACATGCAGTTACAGTGCTTACATTTAAGAATGTGTATTTATTGAGTTCAGGGGAGTGCCCATGGCCCGCTTCTTACAGTTTGTCATAGCTGAGAAGGGTATCTTGATACTTAGTCTTGCAGTCTGTAATTCACAGCAGCTTCCTTTATAGGGCAGGTGGCTAGCTTATAAACAGGAAGCTTTATCTCTGGTTTGCAAGCCGTGTTCAGTTCATTCTGAGTTTAGCTTAACCCCCATAAAAGTCCTAGTGATATGCGGGAGGTCTGGCTCCATCCTACATTGTTGCCTACATATTCAAATTCTGGAGTGCTCTGTTGTAAACTGCTTGTGTTTAGGCTTTAGCTGTGGAATAGCTGAGTCATACTCTTTGTAGAAGATAGGGCAGAGTTTAAGCTTCCAGCTTAGGCTCTTGAGCAGGCCTGCTAGTGTATTTGACTAGTTTTATTACATGACAAAGAGAAGATTTGGCAGCATTTGTGCTTTGGAGTACCTTTACGGCTGTTGTCACTAAATGTTATTTTCTGAGGAGCGCTTCCACTAGTCGGTGATGGAAGAATTATGTAAGGTGCAGTTTGTTGCTCTCTTATTATATGTTAATGTTCATAAACTGTATTTTATTTTGAGGTGTTTTCATGTGCTAGACCACTTAAAGCTAGAGACCATGCAGCCAAACATTTGAATCTTAGTGTGGGTTCTCTTCTGGGTATAATCATCTTTGGTGCCTCACAAAGTGTGTCCAGGCTGCTTCTGACCAAAAAAAAAAAAAAAGTTGTGTGCCTGTACGCATCATGCAGCTGTAGAGCTGGGCAAATAAAGGACTCTCTTTTGCTTGTGAATGATGCCTTGTTTGCATCCTTAAACCAGCATGGCTGCAACACTGATATTTGTCAGTTTTTGAAAGCTTTTGATAGGGCTAGCGGTCTGACTCCCCTCTCTCTCTCTCTCTCTCTCCCCTTTTTCATCACTACCTGCATACCTCTGACTGTCTTCCCTGAGGTCACAACTCTTCATACAAATTGGTAACGGAAAGCTTGAACCTATTCATTTTACTCTTGTTTTCATGTGCATTGCTTTACTAGTCTTCAGCCTTTAAACCTTAAGTAGTTTGTTCTAATGCTGATAGGCAACTGGAGAAATAAAAGGGCTCTGCAGTAGTTAAGACAACTGTGAAAATGTGAGTTTTCCTAAAATATTCTGTCATAAATCACTACTTTGAGTATGAAAAGGAAGTTCAGTGTCTGGTTGACATCTCTCAAATGAGGCTTATAAAAATGGCTTTCAGACTTTCTTTTCAAGTGTGTTAGAGAAGCTGGTGGTGTAATTGGAGTTTTGTCGTAGGGAATGTTGGTAAATAGCTCCATTTTGTTAGAACATGTAAAAAGCCTTAATGATAACTTTCAGTGATAGCCAGGCTTTCCTCAGGTGTCATTCTGAATAAAATAAAAACACTTTAGATATTCAGTGACCTGAGTGTGGCTGTGCATCTTGTTTGTGTGAACTGTAGTATTGTGCTCCTGCCTGTTATGGCTGGAGTACAGCTCATCTGTGCTCATAATGCAAGGAGACTTAAACACACTTTCATAAATAAAAATCCTTTCACATGAGATTAAGATGGCCTGGATTTTTAAAGTTACTGAGTGACTCGAATGTTTATGTTCTTGCTGTGCCATAGAAGTTCTTCAGGTTGTTTCAGTTAACCTAGTACTCTTCACGTGGTTCAGTTTAATGTGGTATATTCTTAAATCAGCCTCTTGCACACTGCACTTGTTCAAAATCAGGAAGTTTGTTTGGAACTATTTTGAAATGGGCGGGGAGACCTTTCAGCCCAGGCACTGGGGTGCAGGTTTTTACTATTTCCTCGGCTATGGCTGGGATAAAGTCAGCAGAGCGTGCTGACTGCCCTCTAATGTCGTGTTCTGGTGTTGGGCTTGTTGCTGCAATAGTCTGTCTACTGCGCGTAAAGATGCATTTAAATCTACAGTGACTACACTTATAGAGGAAGTAGAACCAAGCAAACAGAAGACAGCCCGAGCACAGATGATTGAGCCCTGCTTATGTCAAAGGTCCTTGCTTCCTTATTGTACCAGTCAGCAAAGACACAAGCAATTCTGTGCAAGGTAATGATGACAAACACTGGGTTGCACCTGTGGCAGCAGTGTCTTAATGGCAAGTACAAATGCTTCCTATGAACTGGCAGAAAAGAAAAGCCAAAGAAAAATCTGGTTGGGTTGTTACGTAGTGTGAAAGGGCTGCGTTTATTGCAAGCAGTTTTACCATGTTTGTCAGCCTTCCTTTGCAGGGGAATATTTTTGTTCTTCATCTGGAATAGGAATAAAAGCACATTATATCAATTATTGTAGTGTGCATTCATTGTATTTTAGTGATGTTTCCCTTCTTATGGTTGTTTCTGGGCCTGCCTTTTTGTTGCCTGTTGTGCCTGTCTTTCCACAAGCTGCTGGGCCAAATGGAAAGCAATAAGGTACTGAATTAATTTTTGTGAGTCTAACATACAGCATCTTCTTTTTTAGCTATGAGTTTGATACTGATGCTTATGTAAAAAGAGGCTTTTTTTTTTTTTTGCACAACAGTTTCTAAAAAATAATATGCAATAACGAAGCGGAAAGACTCCACAACTCGTGAAAGTTGTAAAGTAGGTATGTAGTTTATTCAGCGCTGAGACGCATGGGGGATAGCTCCACCAAAGACATGCGTGCCTTTTTGCAAAACCTATCCCTCTATTTATTCCCCAAAATGTTGCATATGCATTAAGTTTTGTAATCCATTCATATTAATTCCCCAGCCCCGCCTAGCTCTGCTTAGTATTATAATTAGCTAAAAAGTCCTTCTGTGCCTTCGTAGTGCTCCCTGGTGGTCGTCCGGATGAAGTAAATGAGTCTTCATCGAAGTTGAACTTCTCACCTCCTGGTCTCTTGGTCTCAGTCCAAAGAACCAGGCTGGTTCCCATCTTGTTTAGAGGCTAAGCAGCCCTCCCCATCTCCGTGGCCTTGCAGGTGGTGTATTCTCTTCTCTCGTTTGGGTTAGCAGTTCCTCCCCCATTATCACAGCTTTGATCCTGTCATCCTGTCTTCGCAAGCATGGCAAACGTTAATCATATATTGTCCGAACAGCTATTCTCAATTAGTTATTCTCTTGATCCCTTTTTAACTTTAAACCCCCCTGTCTCAATTAAATCTTATAAAAATGCTACTAGGCAAAATTGAGGTGTTATACAATGTGAGATTTGGTTCATGTCTACACTCATTTATTTATTGGTGTTGGGAAAAGTGCTGGCATTTAAAGATGGCAAGCAGTCAGACTTTGTTTCAGCTCCAAACACTTGACCTTTACTGCATTGTGTGTTCTTAAATAAGAATTTTCTGGTAAAACCGATGCTACGGAAATACTTGTAGTACCACTGGTTAACAGCAGCGCACATCAGCAATCTTTCAGGGGTTTGTGGGTGTTTCCATGGGATGTTCTTTGTCCTGGATCCGTGGGGGAAGATCCTAATGCTAAGTAATGACGTATGATTTTGCTTTGTTAACGACTCGGTCCCTTTTTTTGTTTACTTTGCCTGTGCTCCTATGAGCATTAAAATACTAGGTGTCTGTTAACAGAAGTCTCACTAATCTTCCTTGGTGTGCTCGTGGGGCGGGTTTGGGTGCGCTGGGGTGAGTCAGGGACCGGGGCCGAGCCTGGCGCCGGCCGCGCGTCGTGGGAGAGCCGGGGGAGCAGCTCACGAGGAACTAACGTGCTCTGCCCGTGGGTGTTCTGTTGTTCCGTGGGGGTATGATTAAAAACACACCGTAGCCGTGTATCCTCACTAGGCACACGTAACTCCTCTAAGAAGCTGTCAGTTCTGCTCTGCGTGTTTGGGGCTTGGCTGCTGTGTGGCCGCGAGGTTTGGGGCGGGGTGTGTTTTCCGCAGAGAAGCGACCCAGGCGTTTTCCCCTGCAGCCGCCGAAGGAGCAGGATC